>NW_015389177.1:121262-131582 GCF_001527695.2 Protobothrops mucrosquamatus | reverse complement strand
TTGATTCTGTGTGACTTTTAAGTTACACATTGGATTCCCTGGATAGCTCTCTCTTTCTTTCAGAAAAGATAACCAAATTGATAACAAAATATTTTCTCACAAAAAATTATGCTGAGTTCAGCATAAAATAATAAGGTAGCCAAGCTTGCCTAGGCATACCATGGGAGCCTCGTTTTTTTAACTTAATGGAAGTGTTCTGGTTAGGAAACAAGAAGTGACATAGTTAAAGAGATGGGCTTCTTCCCTTCACTACACTTTATGAAGAGCATCATGATGCCTGGTTGCTCACACTACATGAGAGAAAGCGTAGCTTATTTAGTTTTAGTTTTTTTAAATTATTTTAAGAATTAATCCATTTTTAAAATTAATACACAATAATTAAAATAAACCATGACTTATCTCAGGGTGCGAATCCAACTCTTTGGCACATTAGAATGGCTCCAAGATTTGGCTGGCCACTAGAGTCCTAGTGTTTGTGAATCAGATTAATTAGAATAAATAGATGAATTTCTTTTCTCACCCCTTTATGAAAACATATTAAAAAGAATTATTACTCTTAAAAGCCAAGACTGTTGTTGAGAGCTGCTTCCCATTTTTGTTGCTAAGGTAAAAGAGTAAATAATTTAAAGATAACAATTCTCACTTTAAAATTTTTTTTGCTTCATGCCTGAGAAAGAATTGAAAGCCAATTTTATTCTTAGGTAGATTTCATTAATTAAAAGGAAGAGGTGACTTAGGGTGTAATGTTAATACAATAATTTCAGTTGTAGATAATGCAAAGTTTTGCTGTGTTTAGTATTGACCTTTGACTTGTTTACCAGAATTGACAGCCTTTGCAGGTCCAGTCTTTCCTAAATGTCACAATAGTCCTGTGAAATATTAACCTGGAATCAACTTACCAGTCTCTGGTTTCAGAAACTAGTAATTTAAACCGAATGGAAATTGCAGCTTGTGAAGGTTGAAAGAGGAAGAAAAATAGTGATGTGTAAGTCAAGATAGAGGGAAGTGGCAGTTTGATGATATCTTGGGATCTGTTCCTGTCCTCCTTTTTCTAGGCTGTCTGGAAGAAATGTGGACTGGGAAGAAAGGAGACATGGCAAATGCGGGGCAGAAGATCAAGAAAAAGGAAGGCAAGGCAAAAAAGCCTTCAAAGAATAAGAAACGCCCAAAGGCTGATCAAGAAACAGGAAATATGCAACCAAGCACATTAGAGACACCTGATCAGACTGAAAAAGAAGATGATGGTCAGAAAGTGGCTTCACTTTCACACAGCACAGATGAACTGTAGGATCTTCAGAGGCATGTTCCATCCACTCTTGTCTTGTGGGTTTGCAAGCTTGTATTTGGACCACTGAGAATTGCTTTGGCCCATGGGAGTTGCAAGAAGATCCATATTGTTCTGAAGGGGAAATGGAGAAATGGGCAATGATCATGATCACTTGAAACCGAATTCTTCAGTGTTACTACACCTCAACAAAGGCAAGGTACAGGAAGCCAGCTTGTTACTTGTATTCTTTGGTGGACAGTCAAATTAGAAGTGCTGTGGAAGATGCAGTTGTGGTTTGCCTTTGGAAACTGAGTTTGCTGTCCTCATTAATTCCCTAGACCATCACTTTTGACTTTATCTTGCTGGATAACATTGGTGAAAGAAGCATTAGAAATGAAAAGGAAAGCATAAACGAAGACACTCTGATCCAGTGGCAGTTCATTTTCCTGCATTATTCCTGGATTTGGCTGTAACCTTCAGGTCTCTAACTTGTACATTCTATTAGAGTATGAGATGCATTTAGTACTACCCTTCCTTATTAAACAGAACATTGTGTTTGTTTGGGAGGAAGTGAGAATGAAGGTTCTGTCAGGATAAAGGGCATTGAGTTTCTCTTTTGTTTCTTTTTTAAAGTTCTTACAGCAAGGAATTAGTTCTGCAGCCATTTCAATAAGAGGAGCATTTACAGATGTCTTTGTTGATGCTTCCAAACCCCCAAAATTTGTTTGTGGACATGCTTACCATTTCCTGAAGTTTTTTTAAAAAAATAAAAATGTAGGGTATTTTTTGCATAATTTGTGTTTCATTTAGTTCCTGCACTGACCTTCCACATCTGTTCCAGAAAATGCACATATTATCTCTGTTCAGTGTTCAGAATGAGGTAACACTGTTTCTTCAAGGGATTGAAAGGAATGAGATAACCAAGGACAGTGGTGGCGAACCTATGGCACAGGTGCCAGAGGCGGCACTCAGAGCCCTCTCTGTAGGCACGCGTGACGTCGCCCCAGTCCTAGGCCTTCAGCTGGGTTTTATAAAACCTTTTCGCTTTAGGCCTTGGCCACCATGTACAAAAAAAAAAAAAGGTTCAATCAATCAGTCAAGTTCAACTTCTCGCAAGAAAAAAAAGATCTTGCAAAGTTGGAATTGATTGATTGAACTTTTTAGTCCCACCCAGTCTGCTGTTACCACTGCAGCCACGCCCACCCAATGGGCCACACCCACCCGGCGCCCGACGATGCATAAGTGGGTTTTGGGTTGCAGTTTGGGCACTCGGTCTCTAAAAGGTTCGCCATCACTGACCAAGGACCTCCAGGTGCAAAGTGGTCAACTAAAGATCATTTTGAGACTGAGGTCACATGCTTGTTTTGTGTATGAATCATTTATGAGTTCCGTTATTAATCTTTTATTGGACAAAACATATTTGCAGAGTTGCTGAAAAGTGGTATTAAAATAAAGATGGCGTCCTGTAAGAGGAACAGTTGTCTCTGACTTGTTTCACACATTATACTAGGTCATAAACTTAGTTGTATATCATTGTTCACGGCTTAGAATGTTGTGTCTCATTTAATAAATATTTATAAACACACATGATTTAGCACAATGTGTGAATCCAGCCAATGCCTGCAAATTTTATTATGAAATTCCTTTGCCATGAGTTGATAAGAATTGTGGCATGTCAAAGTTGAGTGATCATTATAGATAACCACTTCTTTAAGCCAGGAATGAAAACCTGGGTATAGCTATCTGGCCTTTTCATTTTGTACTCAAACCATTTTTTATATTCTTCTCATACTTGCTAGTAAGACAAAGCTAGAATGTGTCCTGCTATAAGATAGAAGAGGGTGAGCAAAATAGCAAGAGAAGCTCCTTAGAGTTTGCAAATTTTGCAAACTTGCATTTCATTTCAGGCCTTTTCTCACAAGAAAAGACAGTCAGCCTTTACTTTAAGATTTTTAAAATACCTTAGCCAGACTTTGCTGCCATTTAGTGCATTCCCTTTTAGAATTAATTCCCTTTTCTTTAGGAACAGCTGCTATATATCAGCTGCAAAATCTGAACCACCATTAGATGGTGGCAAAGATACAAAAGCTTGTAACATTTTGCTGTATTCTGGTAATCATCTGGATTTTTGCAGCCCACATCTGGTAAACCTATATTTACAGGGGCTTTTTACTATTTCATCTGCTGTGAGAGCGATTGCTTTTTTGTCTTGGTACCTTTTTCCAGGCATCTGAAATATTTGTAATGCCATTTATACATTTTCCCCCTATTCCTTTCAGGACAAGTTTGCTGCAGTCTGACTTGTGTGACTATCTTCTTGCTGTGGAAATAATGGCCTTTTAATGTACGAGAGTTGGGTGCCTGCATTCCTCTCTATGTATCCTGGACCGAGGTTTCAGTCTCTGAATATTTTGTCTTGTCACGTGGCGTTCCTTTACTTCATTTTTTATTAAAAAAAAAAATTTGTAATATAAAATAGAAATAGAAATAAAAACAATGAGAAAAGAGAGGAAAGGAAAGGGGATAAAATGAGGAAAGAAAAAGAAAAGGAAGAAACAAAAAGCAACGATTTACAACATCTTTTGGTGCTATAAGATACATAATACAGTCATAATACTAACTTTTTACTTTTCTAAAACAGTAAATAACTACCGTTTATATAATCACGATCTACTTAATCAAAATCCAAAATCAACTTTTCATTTTTTTTTCTCTTTCAAGAGTCTGAAAGTGATTTCCAAGTGGAAACAAAACTATTTACGTTCTTTTCTCTAATAAATGTAATTAACTTTGCCATCTCTGCCAGTTCCACAATCTTTTCAGTCCATTCCTTTTTTGTGGGAGTCAATGCCTCTTTCCATTTTTGAGCATGTGGGATTCTTGCTGCCATCAAGATACATAATCACAAAGTTCATTTTTTTCCCCATCTCTTTATCCAATAGTCCTAAAGAAAAATTTCTGGTTTTCATTATAAGTCCATTTTAAGGATCTTCTGAATTAAAATCTGGAACTGTTCCCAATATTTCTTTGCCTTATAACACATCCACCACATATGATAAAAATACCCTCCTTAAAGTTATATTTCCGGCAAACATTCAAAACACCTTTGTAACAATCTGGCGTTAAATAACATACATATGTCATTTTATAAAACTTCTCTTTTAAGATTATAGTTCAAAGTATATTTCAGTCGTTTGCTCCTCATATTTTCCCATTGGTCCAACATAGCCAAAATTTCTTGCCATTGAATCATACAAAATATTTACTTTCTAAATTCAACCTCAGGAGCATTTTATATGCATTAGCTGTAAGGTGTTCATCATTAGCACATATGTGGCATTTCAAAAAGAACTGTTAATTACAGTCATGGTTATGTTAGTGAGATTGCTTGGCCTAGCTAGCATCTAACCAATACTGCCTGATCTCAGAAAACTAATCAAGATCAGATCTGACACAGGAATATCTGGAAAATCCTGTGGTGCATGCTTGACTATATTGTTGAAGAAAAATCCTGGAAAAATTAAGTGGCCAACCATTTATGTATTGTGAACAAAACTGCATGAATCAGTCCATGAAAGTCATCAAGAGTTGAAGTTTAGTTGAAGGAAGCTACT
The DNA here is from genome assembly GCF_001527695.2 of Protobothrops mucrosquamatus. NCBI lineage: Eukaryota > Metazoa > Chordata > Lepidosauria > Squamata > Viperidae > Protobothrops > Protobothrops mucrosquamatus. Next base: position 126,701 of record NW_015389177.1, on the reverse strand, counting down.
TTTTTTTTAGTTTGCTTTCCCAAGGTTAAAGTTCTTTCTGGATTTTATTCAGACCTAACCTGAATTACTGTGGAGATCTTGATTCATCTTTTTCTGTGAAGTGCAGGTTTCCACTAGATGACCATTTCTCAGGTCAAGGTATCACCATTCCTGTCATTCTCACAGTATATTTGGCTCAATTTTATGCAGAAGTACTGAATACTTTGGCTTCTGATGCAATTAGTTTGCCTAATAATACTTAAAATTACAACAGAGAGGACAACACATTTTAATTATATTTACAGTACAGTCATTGTTATGGGGTTTCTCTACTTGCAATCAGCTTTTTCCTGTATTTTAAGAATAGATTTGAAGATTGAGGTAGATAGTCTCTGATTTCAGAGTTCACAAGTATATAATGGAATGAGAAGAATAGTATATCTAAGATATCTGAAAGCTTTGGGTGGGGCTCCTAGGATCTCCATTAAGTGTCTGGAACTGGGATTCCTAAGCTTTCCCAGTTCCCAGCACCCTTGGAGCCTCAGTAATTTTTTCATAGCACCCCTAGGCTACTGACTCATATGGTGTGTGACAGATGTTGAGTACTGTTATGTTTCCCTTGAAAATTTAAAATATTCTATAGTGTTCTGTGATATTGCAGGACACAGCTTGGGAACTGTAGATTCAGACAGTATATATGAATTAAATATAAATACATTTCTAATTAATTTTTATCTTTGCACCATCTATTTTCTAAAATGAAGCTCCCTACTGTCTGTTCAAAGACCAGGAGGACTGCAAATAGAGGTCATTTGATATGTTTAACAACCGCATGTGATTCACTTATAACTGCAACCAGAACTGGGGTAACTGCTATCATAAGTAGGCACAATTGTTATTTTTTGTTTCACAACTGTGTCAGCGATGAATTCCCAGCCCTAATTACAGTCACCATTGAAGACCCTGTATTTTTAAATGGTTGTACAATTAAAGACAAGTACGTTTTCTCACAAGAATCAGTTTGTTGCAGTGGATAAGACACTGGGTTAAGAACCTAGTGAATTCTAACACACCTTAGGCACAAAACCGGCTGGGTCACAGTCAGTAGACAATTACAAACCACTTCTGAAATTTGCCAAAAAATCTGCAGGGGGCATGTCCAGGCAATTGTCAGGAGTGACTCTAAGGCATGCAAAAAAAATTTGTTTTTCTCAATGTGATGATTACATTTTCATTTTTTCTGTCTCAAAATAGCAGTAATGGCTATGTTTGTCTAAAAAGAACCCCAAAATAAAATCCAGAGTTGGATAATACATTTACTGTACCAAACAAAAGGAAACAAAACCTGCAAGCTTTTGAATTCTCCAGAGATACTACAAAAAGAGACATTCTCATGTCTTTTTATATGTTTACTTTTGTCAATCTCAGGTAAATTTTGTTTTCTATGATCACTTATTGTCTTTAGTAGATTTTTACTTTATTTTTTTGAGTGTGAAATCCTTTGTTTGGTTTTCCCATTGATTTTCAGCGTGTTATAGCTGCATTGGAGTTTCCCTTCAGTATCAGTAAACATAAGGGAACTTCATTTGGAGTCTGTAGTAAATCTACACTTCTTATATTTTCCAACTCATCAAACTAAGCTCTGCATAACAAGTTTTTTTTAAGCACACTGATGCATCTAATACCAACTTAATACCAACAAATTTCCAAGGTGACTTGGTAGAAATATCTAATTCTTTATAGATTAGATGTCCAAAAAAACAACATTGTGGTTACACATTATTTCATAATTTGAAGCTGGTGTTCTAACAAAAGGTTTGCTTTTGAAAAATACCTAGAAAAAGGCTAATCATCTGTAGATATTGACTGTCAAGCAATGACAAGGGGAAAAAAGTGTTTTGGGACGTAAAGGTAAAAATGTCGTACATAAAACCTGCTGTTCTGTAAACAAAAATATATCAGAAATCAGATTCCTGTGCTATTCCCATGGGCAATGCAAACTACTTGGATGTTCAGTAAGGAGCGTCTGCTATTGCACTTTAATGTGAGTAAACAAACACGTCTACAGTGTCACAGCTGGCTTTGCACTTTGCAATGCAGCTCCTCCATTGGCATTTGCTGCACACTTTGATCCATCTTTCATGTGCAGAAATCTTTGGAACTGTTACACCTCTCTTGGCAATGTTTATACCAACTTGTTTGCTGCTGTATCGTTTTACAGGCTCCCTTTGATGGACTTGCTAAACAACCTTGCTTGATGATAGAAGACATTAAAACCCCTTTTTCTTTCTGTGTAGCAGAGTGAGAATTATATTGAATGAATCAACTTGTGTACTCAGCAGATAGTGAACACTGAGTTTCAATTACAGTGGCTTTCTGACAGACTTTTAAAACTTCTCTGCTACGCCTTTGAACAGAGCATTTGTTTTATGCATTCTGAAATCTGAATATAAAATCTTGTGATAAGGGAACATGTCACCTGGACAAAGCTTCAGTGTCTTTGATGATTCAGAAACTTGCACAATATCAGTTCTAAGAAAGCAGAATCCAAATGTTTCCTTCAGCTGGGAATAATGAGATTTGAAGTCCAATTTACAGGAGGAGGAACCAGATTGGATGAGTTAACACTACTACATCAAAATAGTTTCAACAACATTGTTTTCCCCCTTTTATAATAACCTTATCCATCTTGATACACTGTATTATTTCAATGCAATAATACTTGTGTAATATGATAATAAATTATGAACATACCATTATTTAGAAAGATTAAAGTACTGTAATTAGTACTGTAATGACTGTAATTAGGAAAAAGTAAAAATGCTATCAATATTAATAGCATTTTAGGATGTCAATATTACACATTGCTTTGTTTACTACCTGCATTATGGAGAAAACTTTCTCCATTATAAACAAACTACTTTTGCAATCTGAGTGTTATAGTCTGAAGAGTAAATAGAAAGCATGGTGTTATCGTGGCTGTAATTTCTTGATGTGATAGGTCTCCAGGTTTTATCTGTAAATAAAAATGCAGCATTATGATTCAAGAGATTTGTTGCCCAAATGAGGACTTGCATTTTGTTAATGATCAATGTCATGGGAATTTCATTTCAAATTACTGGTCCATCATACCCAACATTGTCTCATGTGCATGATCTTATCTATTCAGATCACATTAATGTGTTTTGAATTAGAAATCCTAGGAGTTGAATTTGTAATATTGCCAGTCAAGAGTTCACTCCAAACTGAACTACACTGCCTGTTCCTCATCCTATTACCTTTCTCATATGGGCCAAAAGGTACTGACTAAAATCTGGGTAGTAAGCATGATCAGTATTAGTCTTTATTGTGTATTCAAGTCTACAGTGCTACTACAGTACTTGTGTCTGTAACCTTTAACTGGTCAAAACACTGCATCATAGGGTACAATCTTTTGAATGAAGGTATTTCACATGGTCTAATTTACAGAATATATTCAGTATCCAGGACCCATGACTCCTAGGGAACTGAAATTTGGCAAATTTTATTTAAAAAATTATGACATAATAGAAAAAAACATCATAAAACATTTCCTGTGGTCAACTCTGGATGTTTGAGTGAGGTATAAAGTCATGGTACTATAACCTGACCTGACATCTGACTGCAGTGGGTCCAGATAATTTGCTTCCTCCAGAGGCCTTTAAAGTTACAAGACTATCACCGCTCAGCAATCTTCCCCCTGAAGGGCTGGACAATGGATAAAAATTGTGCAATACTCTTAAGGAGGAGACAGACTCTCCCACAAGGAGACATTCATCATAATCTACAATGTCATTTTTAATATAACTTTTATTAGAAAAATTTAAATAATTAGAAAATAAACATGAAAATATATAAACAGAAATTAAGAAAAACAAAAAAGTGGAAGAACCAATATAGAGAAAAAATAAAAATGAAAAATGAAAAAATATATAAAATAACTTCTTTACAGCAGTTACAAACAAACTTATTATCTCTCCTCCCTCTTTAAGATTACATTACATGGCTCCTTCTTCCCATATTCAACCTTTTTAATCAGCAAATCCATAAATCACCAATTCATTTTTTCCATTTTGAGCAAAAACGTCCATACTAGGGCTACAAGAAAACAACCGAGCTCAGAGAGCACCTAGGACTCCTTAACCATTTCTCTTTGCTTGTTGTTGTTTTTTTTCTATAAAATGCTTCTTGTGCTGAAGCTAATAAAAGTATTTTGGAGCACAGCCTGGGTTTAAATCTGTTCCATATTCCTAATATGGCGTTCTTAGTAATGTCAGAACCATCAACTGCGTTGTCTCTTTTAACCATAATTTCTGTATTTCACAACCAATTTGTCCATCGCTGCAAGGCTGCGAGACAGGTATCTCCATTATTTTCACTAAAGGAGATGTTGGCAGTCTCTCAATTTTGCCACTCTCTCTCCTCTCTTTCTTGATATAATTTCACCTTGATCCCAAGCTTTTCATTCAAATATTAAACAAGACCTTGATGCCAAAAGTTCAAAGTTTGATGTTACAAAACAGTGAAAAGGCCTCCTGGCTTAAAAAAACTTAGAGGAGGCATTAATTCTGCAGGAAGGCCAAGATAAATGTGGGTTCAGCCAAAATGTGAACTCAACACATTGAGGGTATTGGCATCTAACTGTGATCACACACCACTCTCAGATGCAAATTAGATTCGAGTTTATTGCTTTTCGTGAATAAAGTTTGGTTAACATAACATGTAATGAACACATATGTTTGTTAAGACCTGCATGTGTAATTTTGAATATGCAGCTTTTCTAAAACACTTCCAGAGCATGATTTCTGCACAGATTGGAGGAACTCATTTTATGCCCTTGAAACCGAATTGAAGTTGTTCCAGCACAAACAAATTAGCATAATCAGCAACCATGTCACATTACATATTAGTGAGTAGCAACTATGAACAGTGATGCCAGCTGGTGTTTTTTGCCTGAAAATTTCCTCAGGGGGGATGCAGGTGTAATCAACCTATGGCCAAAATTGCAGCACCGACCTCCTTATTTTTATGATCTTCAAAATCTACTCTGATCACAAAGAAATGTATTGGATGTACCTTCAACACTGCAGGCACTGACAGAAAGTGCCATCTTCTCCTACATCATGTCTTCAATGGAAAACAGCTTTTCTTTTCAAAAGGGAGGGAGAAATCATTTTTTTCTCAAAAATAATACAACATCAACCTTTCTCAACCTTTCTCAACCTTCCTGCCTAGCCTGTCTGAAGTTGTTTTTGAGAAATAAAATAATTCCTTCTTCTTCATCTACACCTATATTCCTGTAATTCAGTTATTTGAATTCCTGGTTATTAATCATCTGTTATCTTTTAACAAAAGAAACAAATCCTGAGCAGGTTTTTCTTTTGATACCAGGAAATGGAAACAAAAAAACAGGGATTTAAACGAGAGAGAGAGAGAGAGAGA
>NW_015389177.1:101431-121162 GCF_001527695.2 Protobothrops mucrosquamatus | reverse complement strand
ACAATAAGGATAATTAGGCAAGACTCTAAAAACAGAGGCGTTTACCAGCCATAGAATTCTGCATTTGGGAACTCCTAGGAAATAAAAGGGGTAGTGACTATAAAGAAACCTTGCTGCGAGTCTCCCCCAGGAAAAAGGTTGGGCAGAAGGAATCAGTATATTTATTTATTTAACAAATTTATATAACCATCCATTTACCAATGGGACTCTGGATGATGACCCAAAAGTAAAATATCTTGAACTAATTAGAAATCAATTAAAACAATCAAGTTGAAGCCACTGTAAAAACATCTTACCAATATGTCCTCTACACACTTGCTGGGCTTCATGGGAAAAAGACCAGATCTTCAGGAAGGTCAAAACTGTCAAAGCTGTCTGAAACTCAGTGGTGGTGGTGGTGCTGCTCAATAAGGTAAGTCTTTATAGCAGAGGTCCCCAACCTTTTGGGCATCAGGGACCGGTTCCGTGGAGAAAGGTTTTTTCGTGGACCAGAGAGTGCGTGGTTTTGTGTGCTGCCTACATCCCACAGATGGTAGATTCTTTCATTTTCTGAAAATTCTTATGCAGCCCACGGATGGGGCTTTGCTTGTTTGTGAGGACTGATTGCTGGTATGCGGCAGCCCGGTACCGGTCCATAGACCGGGGGTTGGGGACCCCTGCTTTATAGGACCTACCAGGTGACATTACTTCACTGAACGTGCCCATCTACCAGATTGGGATGGACAGAAACCATCAGATAAATAGTCCACCTTCCCGTAGTATCCCTTAGAGTTCTATACAGTCCACTATCCCTCCCAGAGCTGAGACATACAGATATTGCATTATGCCATGCTCTGTACTATACTGGGGGGGGGGGAGAGAATCTCTCTATTTTAACATAGTGTATATTTTCTGAGGGTGTTTTCAGTTATACTGACCACCAATATATTTAGTGTTCCTGGGAAACAATCACTAAGTGTTTCATCCTATTTGGGAGTCAACAGATGAGGACAGCAGGTGTTATTCTTTGAGTTTCCAACCTTCTATCTATGTGTTGTGAAATCTATATCAATCTGCTCTGACAGCTTAAGGGAAAGTGGATTACATATAGTGTTCTTATAGATTCTGTGTAATATATCCCTTCTTGCAACCACTGAACACCTAGAATCATAGGACTGGAAGGGAGCTTGGAGGTCTTTTAGTTCAACCCCTTGTTCAGTGCAGGAGTTCTTCTACCATGCTAGATGGTTGTCCAATCTTTCCTTGAAAAACTTCCAATGATGCAGCACCCACAACCCTGAGAGGCAAGCTGTTCCATTGATTAATCTTTCTCACTATCAGGAAATACCTCCATAGTTTCAGGTTGAATCTTCTTCTGACAAGTTTCCTCCTATTGCTTCATGTCCTGCCCTCAGGTGCTATGGATAATAGATTGACATCTTCTTCCCTCTGACAGCCCTTCAAGTATTGGGAAACTGCTATTGTGTCTGCCTTGAGCTTTCTCTTCATTAGGCTAAATATACCCTTAACTTATTATGGTATGATTTAAGTTCAGACTCCTTACCGCCAGGTTGTTCTTCTTGGCAGTCCTTCTAGGGCTTAAGGGGGGTGGGTTGTATCATGGTGACCAGAACTGGACTCAGCATTCCAAATGTGGCCTTACTAGTGTAGTATAGAGTGGTACTATCACTTTCCATGATCTTGATGCTATCCCTCTTGATGCAGCCTAGAATGTTTGGCTTTCTTGGCAGCTGCAGCATTCATACTTAAGAAGTAATTCACTAGGACACCTAGATCCCTCTCACAATTACCACTGTTCAGCCAGGTATTTTGTATTGTACATACCTATATATTTGGTTTTTCCTGCCTAAGTGCAGGACTTTACTTTTCTCATCACTGAACTGCGTCTTGTTGGATAGGGTCCAATGCTCAAGTCTGTCAAGATCCTTCTGAGTCTTGAGTATATCTTCCAAAGTGTTGGCAATTCCATCCAGCTTGTGTCATCTGCAAATTTGATGAATTTGCCTTCTGTCCTCCTCTCATCTAAATCATTTATGAAGATGTTGAAGAGCACTGGGCCCAAGGCAGAACTTTGAGGTACCTCACTGCATGCTTCCCTCCACATAAATATAGCTCCATTGAGGATTACACACTGAGTGCAATAGATCAGGCAACTGCAAATCCATTGGGTAGTGGTACTGTCTATTCCACATTGTTTTATCTTACTAAGAAATAGGCTGTAGTCTATTTTGCTAAATGTCTTACTGCAGTTCAAATATATTATAATTACGGCATTTTCCTGATCCACTAATTTAATCAAAGAAGGCAACAAGGTTTGTCTGGCATGACCTGTTTTTAACAAACTCATTCTGGCTTCCAATAATTGCCTTGTTCCTTTCTAGACCACAACCTACTTCTTGGTAAGCTAGAAAGAGGCAGAATAGACAACAGCACCACCAGGATTTGAAGCTAGCTGACAAACCATACTCAATGAGTAGTCATCAATGGTGTTACATCCACACGGAGAGAAATAAGCAGTGGGATACCACAAGGCTCCGTCTTAGGCCGAGTACTCTTCAATATCTTCATAAATGACTTAGATGAGAGAATAGAAGGGGAACTCATCAAATTTGCAGATGACACTAAACTGGCAGGAATAGCCAACACCTCAGAAGACAAGCTCAGGATCCAAAAAGTTCTTGACAAACTTGAACAATGGGTCCTATTCAACAAAATGAGTTTTAATGTGGAGAAAAGCAAAATTTTACATTTAGGCAGGAAAAACCAAAGGTATAAGTACAGATTAGGCGAGACCTGGCTCAAAAACATTAACTGTGAGAGGGAGTCCTAGTGGATGATCACTTGACTATGAGCCAGCAGTGTGCAGCAGCAGCCAAAAAAGCTAATACAATCCTGGATTGTATAAACAGACTGATAGAATCAAGATCAAGCAAAATATTAGTACCCCTTTATAAAACCCTAGTAAGACCACACTGGAATACTGCAACCAATTTTGGTCACCACACTACAAAAAAGATGTTGAGACTTTGGAAAAAATTCCAAAGAAGAGCAACTAAGAGCAACTAAGATGATCAAAGGCCTGGAGACTAAAACATATGAAGAATGGCTGCAGGACTTGGGTTTGGCTAATCTAAAGAAAAGAAGAAATAGGGGTGACATGATAGCAGTATTCCAGTATTTAAGGGGCTGCAACAAAGAAAAGGGGGTCAAATTATTCTCCAAAGCACCAGAAGGCAGGACAAGAAACAATGGTTGGAAACTGATCAAAGAGAAAAGCAACCTGGAAGGAGAAACTTCCTAACAGTGAGAACAATTAACCAGTGGAATAGCTTGCCTCCAGAAATTGTGGGCGCTCTATCATTGGAGATTTTAAAGAAGAGACTAGACAGTCGCTTGCCTGAAATGGTATAGGTTCTCCTGCATGAGCATGGGGCTGGGCTAGAAGACATAGATGGTCCCTTCCAGCTCTATTCTAGTCTTCTACTCTTCTTATTCTTCTAGATGCTCACAAATCCTCTGCTTAATTATCTTTTTTAGGATTTCCCCAGACATTGATTAGTTTATAATTTCCTGGATCCACTTTGTTTATCCCTTTTAAAGATTGGAATCACATCGGCTCTTTTCCAATCTTCTGGCAGTTCCCGATTGCTCCAGAAGCTTTGAAAGGGATAGCTCCTAAAACTAATGCACTGTACATAATCATATAAAGTGCAAAAGTTAATGAATTCAATTCCTGGCTTTGAACCTCATGGAGTAAAATCTGTCTATCAGCACTAAGTTGCAAATAAATCAAAACCAGCCCTATAGTGCCTGCCTCCTGGCATTCAATGTAACTGAAAAGACAGGATAGATGGTCCCACAAGTAGCCTGGCTCCATGCCACTTTGGGCTTTAAGAGTAATAACCAGCACCATGAAGAGCACTTAGAACTCTACTACAGTAGGAATCAAAACTGCTCTTGAAGTAGACTGTGGTCTATTTTATCAGAAGCTACAATATTATTTTGAAAAAGTTATTTCCTGCATATAGCTATGAAAGTTATTTGTGCATTTTGAAGAGCTTGTTTCCAGTTCTATTTTCAATTTCAACAAGTAAGAAATGTTTTTATAAAACATTTTAAAGGAGAGAATGAATATCTTTTCAAAACCAGAAGTGTGGAATCAGGTCTCTCCAAACTCTGAATGATTCACTCTTGTTACATTCAGAAAAAGAAGAGAAATACAGCTTTTTCAACAAGCTCTAGGAACTTGGTAACTATTGCTATTGTAGTGAGGTTTTTTGGTTGTTGTGGCTGGGACTTATATTGAACTGTTTTTTTATTATATGATTTTAGTTTTAATAATGGATTTGTGGTTGGTTTTTATTTATTAAACCTGGAGTTTGATTTAAAAAAAAAGCAGAATATAAACTAGGGAAGTAAATATTTTATTAAAATATTTTAACATTTTTTACAACTGTCCCATTTGTGGAAGCACAAAATCCAAATTTAAATACACAAATCACTTATAACAGATCAGATTTTAGACAAAGCTGACTGAAGTATTAATATCCTGTTCTATCGGATTTTTTGTCTGTAAGAATTCTCTGCGTGTTTACTCAGCACTAGGTTATGGGGTGTTCTGCGACTCCAAGATAAGCATAAGTAGTATTGCCAGCGATGTTGGACTAGCATTCTCATGATTTATAGTCAGCAAGGCCAACACAGATGCAAGCCACCCGGCGGCCAATATTGTTGGGAAGACTTGAGAAACCTGAAGCGGCCTTGGGTCAAGACCTTTAATTTCAGGAACAGGGGGAGGGCGGGGAGAGGAGGAATGGCCCTTCAGCGGGCGGAGGGGTGGGAGTGTCCGCTATCCCGGCTTTCGATTGGCCGGCTGCGCCGAGGGGCGGTCCCTGGCTGGAGTGAGTTCCTCCGGCGACCGGCTGCCGGCTCAGCTGGGGATCCTAATTGTTGGAAGCGGCAGCTCTAGCGTAAGCGGATCGGGAGCCGTTGACGAGGTCGGAGCAGCCGCCGCACAACCTGCGCCCTGAGCCACCGGCCTCGCCATGGTGGACAGTATCTACCGGACTCGCTCGCTGGGCGTGGCAGCCGAGGGGCTCCCGGACCAATATGCGGATGGCCGGGCGGCGCGCGTCTGGCAGCTCTACATCGGCGATACGCGGAGCCGCACGGCCGAGTATAAGAACTGGCTGGCGTCGCTGCTGCGCGCTCAGTGCTGCAAGACGGTGCTCGACGTGGCCTGCGGCACCGGGTGAGTCGCGAGCGAGAAGTGTTGCTGGGCCGCTTCCCTGCCTGTCGTACGTCGGGAGTTTTTTGTGGTAAACGTGCAGATAGAGCGTATCGCCGTAGCTGCGGTTCCGTGCTATTTGATCCGGAATCGTAAGGCTTCCGTTGAATCTGCACGCTGCCTCTCGACAGCCGATGCAATGCGCGTTGAAACCCTCAGATCCGTGTCCAATTGCACCTGCGTGTTATCCAGCAATGATTGTGCCCGAGGTGACAGTGCTTGCTCACTTGGGAATGACCCCTTTCAATTCCTCGGGGAGAAGGGGAAATCTGCATTTAGTCTTCCAACGTCACTCACTTTTTTTGTTCTTGTTAAAAGGGCACACCTTTCCAAACTCCCACTCAATCGGGGGTTCCGTTAGAAGTTCGATCACCTTTGGTATCTGAAAGAAGTGAGTCCAAATTTGGCCATTACTCAGAGCAGAACAATTAGAATCAAGGGGATATAAACATCAAGGGGGTTTTGTGGCATTCCAAAGACTTAAGCTTTGGCATAAGCTTGGGTGATTCTCTTCCCCAAATTACTAAGGCTTGTTTGGAGCCTTAGGCTGTCTTCAGATTAAAGTCCTATGATTGCATCATGCTGAAGCCTAATGACTAAAATGTCTATAGAAATAAAAATTTGAAAATAATACCTAATGCAACTATTGCATTTAGCAGCTTGCTTTCTCATTACCTGTTTTTCTACTTTCTATGCATATATAAGCAATATTTTCCAAAAATAGGAATAGTTTGATACATTTATTTTATTGTACTTTTAATACATAATTAGAACACACTTTTTAACCAGCTGTAGTGCAGGAATGAATTAATCTGCCCAAGATATTTTACTGGCTGAAAAAAGAGTTTCTATTCCTTCCTCCAAGTCCAGAGATATTTGGACACATGGAAATTCCTGTAAACATTGCTGCTTTTTTCCCATCTATACTTGATTAATACATCAAATATTAACAATTTACTGCCCTTTCAGCTAAAATCAGCCTGAAATAACTACCTCAACTTTGCCTCATGATATGGCCAGCCTTTGCAAGACAAGTTAATGTAAACAGAATGTGAGTTGAACATATTTCTGTACAAACAGAAGCATCAGTACATCTTCTAGTGCAGGCATGTCAAACTCATGACGTCACATGATGTCGTGCGATGTATTGCAACTTTTTCCCCATTGCCGGGAATGGGGTGGGCGTGGTTTCATCGTGACACATCCGGCCCGTGGGCCGGCAGTTTGACATGCCTGTTCTAGTGTGAATCATCTAGGATGGCATACTGTACATTTGTTTGTTTCCCTTTTTATATTTATGGGTTTAAATGTGTGAAATAATTGTACAGTAATGCAAAAACTTGAAAATTTGCAGAACAGGTGCTGCTGAATATTCTTAGGCAGTCTTAAAAATATTCAGGGGATGATAAAATAGGCATTTATAGGCACAAATATCTCTTATTTGGGGTTCCAAATAAGTGCTGCTACTTCCAACTGGGTTTTCTGCCTCATGTCTGGTTAAGGCTTTTGGATGAGCTTTTGGAGGTTAAATCTGAGCAGTAATGAATATTTTGTCGAGAAGGGAGGATTCAGTCAGCTCTGAAGGAAGCTTGGTGTACCTCCTACTCATGAAGTCTCTCAATCCATTTTGGACAACTTTGAATTTGTCTCTAACATTCCTTTTTAAGAAATGATCATTAAGAAAGTTGTGGCCTAGCAATTGCAGAAAACCCTAGAGGAAGCAGATTATTTGAACACTGGGCAGTCAGATTTCAGGCCAGGATACAGCAGGAAACTGAACTGGTCATGCTTGTGCAGTCATTGGGGCAAGGTTCAACTTTCTTTGTCCTCCTTGATCTCTCAGTGACTTTCAAAACCATCAGCTAAGATATCTGTGGTCCATTCCTAAGGGATTGGGGAGGGACATTATCTTGTAGTGGCTTTCTTTTCTGAAGGGATAGTTTTAATCAGTATCTGTAAGAGAGGAGTGATCTCTGAGGCTGCTATTTTGTGAAGTGCCTCAGGGTTTTCTCCTCTCTTCACTCCTTTTTAATATCTGGGGGGGGGATAATCTGTTGATGTAAGTTTTGGTATCGTCAGTATGTTGCTCCTGATCAGCTATACATCTTGTCCCTGACTTGAACAAGTGATGGTGCTGATCCAGTGCGTGTTAATAAAATAAATGAATCAAAAGTGCTGACCCAGTGCTATCAGTGCAGATGGAGAAAATAGATTCTAAATGAATTCCTTCAACATGGAGTGATTTTAGTTTGGGTACTGATGATTTCTGAGAAATTCTATCTCTAAATCTGAATGGTGGTTTGCAATTTGGCGGTCCTCCTACAGTCCCAGTTACTGCTGGAAGAACAGGTGATAGATGTGGCTAGAAGGGTTTTGCATTTGTGTGCCAATTGTGACCATGGATCACAAGAACCTGCTGACAGTCATTCACCTCCATTTGGAATGTGCTGTTCAAAGAAGTGCCCTTGAAGAGCATTTGGATGTTGCCACTGGTACAAAACCCAACAGCCCAGATGTGATGGGGGTATCCCAATTTTCCTGGATGACTTTGCTGCTTTGAGGAACTGCATGGGTTGCCGTTTGTTATCCTGAGCAAATTTGATTCCAGGCTTGGTTGTCTGAGGGACCACATTCTATATTCATGAGTTCACGCAATAAGATCAAATAGGATCAATTTCCTCTGGATCTCATCCCTATGAGGATGTCACATGAAAGACCTTGGAAGGGTGTTTTCATTAGCTGCTTCCACTCTTTGGAACCCCCTAAGATCTAGTCAGCTTCATCCCTCTTAAACATGAGAAAAATGTTGATGACCTACCTTTTCTGTTTGTCACAGTAGACGTTTGTGCTGTAAGTGAAGGTGGGTTTGGAGGACACATAACATTTTTATTTTACAGATTTTTATCTTTTATTTTTTTAAAATGCCTGAGGGGTTAGATTGTTATTATAACACTGTTAGCTGCCTGAAGCCTTTGCAGGAACATACAAGAGCAAAATAAAAAACCATTTACCATTTCTTCTTTGAGTATGGACTTAATTCATTACAACCTGTTGATATTTTTAAGTATGATTATGTTATATCCACTATATTTGGATGTGGATTTAAGTAATCACAAGTTACATTTATGGCACATTTCAATCCCATCATGATGGGTATCACTGTCCATTCCTGTTTTCTGAATGATTTTCTATGGTTCATTTGCCTAACCTGAGCTTGGTCAGACTTGAAATTACACTCAGGCCTTCTTGATTCAGTTGACAAGGATTGTGGAATGCATGTGATTCCTTGCTGTGTTAATCAAGATGACCATTTAAAAAGTAATAATGTAGTAAAAGGGCAGAGATGAGAAAAATAAAACCAGAGGAACCATTCCCACAAATATACTTTGTTTTAAGAACGTACTCATCTTTGCTGTTTCAGAAGGGAGAGAATATTGAATTTCTCTTCGCCATAGATTTTAAGTGAATATGTGCAGGTATTATTTTTTATTTATTAAGAGAGATACATGTAGGAGATACTGTGTATGCAGCCTTAGGAAAGGATTTTTATATAGTATAGGAGCCATTGCCCTANTAACTTTCATGGGTGACTTTTTTCCTCGAACTACTAAAATGTAACTGCTAACGTAAGTGGAGGGGTTTATTATGCTGAGTTAATCTGAAAAATAGTTTACTTCAGATCTCATCCCTCAAAGAGTACCTGGAAATCATTTTCTCTCTCCATTTCTGGCGCAGTGTGGATTCCATTATGTTGGTTGAAGAAGGATTTAGTGTCACCAGTGTAGATGCCAGTGACAAAATGCTCAAATACGCCTTGAAGGAGCGATGGAACCGTCGAAAAGAAGATCCGTTTGATCATTGGGGTACTCTTAACTTTTGGTTTAAGAATATTAACTGATTGCCCTCCCCAATTTGATGTACCCCAGATATGTTGGATTGTAACCTGTAGAATTCTGGGACTTTTGGTCCAACAAATCTAGAGAATATTAGCTTTGGAAGTCTATAGTCATGTATTCTTAATTGATTCATATCCCGCTGACAGCAAACTATTAAAACATTTTTATTAGTTCCAGGGCAGAGTCTGAATGTAGAAAAAACAGTAGTTAGGTGCTATATTTTGGTCTGTTCCCAAAATCGCTAGACTGGGATCTGTGTCAGACTCCGGGATAGAAAGTGCTTCTCATGCTGTTCTCTTTTAATCAGAGATCCAAACATGTAGAAACAAATGCACATTTACTGTTTTTATTGTTCTTAGTTAAAAGCTCAATTATTTACACACCCTTGCATACCTTCACAATTTAAAGTTTAGCCAGCCAGGCCAGTTTTGAGTTTCAGAATTGAAGCACAATGCTAATATAAAATGCTCATTCTGTCTGATGACTCCCAAGGGCCCATATATTTTTATAACCCTTAGCATGACTTGACATAATTTGATATTGATATGTATCAGTGCTTGAACTCTCTTATTTTGGCACTTTTCTCATACCTAGTACATGATACAGTTCACATGGGATATATCTATCATTAATGCACTCTCCGGTCATTACATAAACATGTCTACTATTTAACATTTCTGTATATTGTGCTAGTTTGAATCTGAAGTGTTAACTTGATCAGCATCTTAGCCCCATGTAAAAACAGGTCTGAGTTCTTGTCCTAGGCCCTTACTCTATTGCAATCTGAATATTTCCAACAACAATATTTGAGCATCTTTTCCAGGCTATGTTTAAATTAGCAGTAAATTTATGTCTTGACAAGAAGAGCATGATGAAATTTGATCAGTGCTGTTGGAGCAGCTGCCAGAATGCCAATGCTATAATGTGCTCCCTGCTGACATATTTGGAGTGCAGGTGAAAGAGGTGCCTGTAGGGTACCGTGGGGAATAGATGGTTCCTCGCCCCAGTCAAGGCTTTATAATTTGCTACTGGAATTTATTAATCTTCATTCATAAACACACAAGAATTAAAACTAATTTGGCCTTCTGAAAATTGGTCCATGAAATTATGACTCTATTGCCTGTGTCCTTTATAGCAGGGGTCTGCAACCTTGACAACTTTAAGACTTGTGGACTTCAGCTTCCAGAATTCTCAGCCAGCTATTCTGGGAGCTGAAGTCCACAAGTCTTAAAGTTGTCAAGGTTGCAGACCCCTGCTTTATAACACACTTTCCTAACCTTTTGGAACAAGTTGCCAACATTTGGAGGCATCAGGTTGACGTACGTCCAACGTACCCTGACTGCTTTGACCCATGTGTGCATACCTTTAAATCTCCTCCACAAGTATTACTCATCTGCCAATAGTTTAAGATTGGTTAATTTGGTAAGCAGAAGAGCCAGAACCATTTTAGAGATGGCTGAAAGGGTGTAGAAATTCTGATACTGTCTTGCCTGGATGAGACAAGCATTTAAGAAACTCTTTACAATTTTCCTTGACACTTAATTAAAGCTGTACATAATGCCTATGATTTTGAGGATTATCTTTGAAGCCATAATCTCCAAAATAACTTGAAAATATTAAACTGTATGTGAATTTCTCCTTGGCCATAATCTGGCAGCACACTTCCAGCTTTTTGACCGGTTTTAGGTTTTAGTTTGGTCTGTGGACCAATAGCTCTTGCCATTCCCTCTGAATAAGTGTCTGTCTACTGTAACCCAAAATAATTACTTTTAGCACAATAAGTTTGCAACAAGCAACACTGAGTTACAGAATCTAATAAAAAACAATTAGCTCAAGGACAAACCCAAGATTATTTCCTTTATGATCCCAGCAACAGAGTCATGTGGTAATTAATGAAATTTGCAGAAGCATCAAAAATACAAATCCACAGAAGAATCAGAAAGTTATATAGGAAAAGCTTGATGGTGGTTGGAAATGGCCCATAGTTGTTACAACAATTTTACAATGATCAGGAATTTCTGGATAGAAGCAGCCCTTAACACAGATGACTACTAGCACATGTGCAAAAGTGCCACTAAAACATTCACAAACCCAGCCCATAGTTGTTACAACAATTTTACAATGATCAGGAATTTCTGGATAGAAGCAGCCCTTAACACAGATGACTACTAGCACATGTGCAAAAGTGCCACTAAAACATTCACAAACCCAGCATGCTGTAGAAAGCTCAGTATTTCTTTCTTAGCTATTTATTCTAGTAACAATAAGACTTCAGGAAACAAGTTTTCTTTAGTGGGAATGGAATGGAAGGGGAAAAGTGAGGATTATTATTATTTTTATATGGGGCAAGCTGTTTCATAACAGACTTTCCTGAAGAGTCACATTTTAAAAAGTGTGAGGTTAGCTTCACACATTATGCTAAGACACAACTTGTTTTAACTTTACTGGTTCAGTTCATACAACATATTAAACCACAAACCATTATGTATAAGATATAATGTTAAAGTCATGTAGTACCACAGGTTTAGCATATTATATGAACTAGGGTGGCAAGTTGATGATTATCACTTCCCTTTGGTACTGGAAACATAACATCTTTTCTTACTTAAATAGAGCAAGGCAGGATGAGGAAGCAGAAGTTAAGTTATATAAAGTGTGCTTTTCTGTTCTGCAGTAATTGAAGAGGCTAACTGGCTCACCTTGCCACAGGATCTACAGAAACCGGGCGAAGGCTTTGATGCTGTCATCTGCTTAGGGAATTCTTTTGCCCATCTTCCAGATTTTAAAGGTGAATGACAAAAGATTGTCATACAGAGGTCTGTGGGATTGCCAGTGCTATAGAAAGGGATAATCTGAGATTTTTTTCCTTTGTCTACCCAGAAATTTACTTTGACTTTAAATAAATAAAAATACTTACTAGCTTTTTTATTTATTTAAAGTGATAAGTAATTCTTTAAATACCAAAGAAGAACTAATTGCTGGATTTTATGCTATGATAAAATTCTTATTTTTTTCACATAATCTGTTTACATTCAAAAATTGTGTTGAAAATTAAATCAGTTTAACTTGGGAAAACAAGTGGTTTAACTTTCTTCCTGATATGGATATGATGATAGGAGATATTTTAGTTTGCAGATTCTATCCAAATTTCAAGCATTTTTGGATCCATTACATTTTGTATTTTTTCCTTCTAGGCTAGTGCTGGAGGGGAATTGATCATCTAAATTTCAGTATGGGTAGTCCTCAATTTACAACCACAATTGAGCCAAACTTTCTGCTGCTAAGTGAAACATTTGTTAAGTGAATTTGCCCCATTTTACAACCTTCCTTGCCCCAGTTAAATGAATCGCTGTAGTTGTTAAATTAGTCAAACTGTTGTTAAGTGAATCTGGCTTCCCCATTGACTCTGCTTGTCAGAAGGTCACAAAAGGTGATCACGGGACACAGCAGTTGTCATAACGATGAGCCAGTTGCCCAGCACTTGAATTTTGATCACATGACCATGGGGATACTATGGTCGTAATGTGAAAACTGGTTATAAATTACTTTTTTTGCTGCCATTGTAATTTCAAATGGTCATTAAACGAACTGTTGTAAATTGAGAACCACCTGTAACTGAATTTGTAAATTGAAAAAAATGAATTTACCAGATTCTAACTTCACATCTAAAAACTATGTGAAGAACAGATGATACAAGCCACATGCTCTCTTATTACAGCAATGCTGCAATGTTTGGGGCAAGGGGAACTCCAGAAAACTAGCTTTGGGTGCAAAGGGGTAGCTGTAAGGGTAGTGGGGTTTTTTGTTACATATCTTAAATATAAATATTTCATTATCTGAGTGCACTAATACCCATAATTTAGGTGTTATTACTTTGTTAATCAACAAACAAACACGCCCAGGATAGCCAGAGGTTTCCCTGGTTTGAAGGCAAAAAGCAATCTAAAGGGAACAGGAAAAAAATTAATTCAAATTTTGTACCTATCCCTAGGTGACCAGGGTGTTCATAAACAGGCTCTTAGGAATATTGCCAGCATGGTTCGTCCAGGTGGCATTCTTGTCATTGATCACCGTAATTATGACTACATCTTGGAAACAGGTTGCGCCCCTCCTGGGAAAAATATCTACTACAAGGTAATGCTGGAAATAAACGCTGCCTAACCTTTTGTGACAGTGATGTTAAAACATCTTAAAACAGCAAAAACATTTTTATAGCTTACCAGAGCTAATTATAATAGTAAGGTACCATTTTATAGTACAGTGCCATGTATTTCAGTGTAACCCTTTAAAAATACTTAAAAATAAAGGAAATCTGTCAAGCAGAATCAGACCACATCAAGCTACCTGACTTTATTTAGATAGTCTAGTGTTCATAATGTTGCAAGAGAAGTGGAGAAGGAAATCTGCCCCTGTGTTGCTCCCAGAGATTCTGTTTAACCTGTTAATTCTTCACTATTTTTTCAGAGCTGGGTGGGAATAGATTGGTTACCAGAGCATATATTGTAGTCTCCAATTAAAAGCATCTAAACACTGACTTCTGTGACATCAAAGCACTGCTGCATCCGAGTAGATAGCATTGGAATAGACATATAGGTAGTCCTCAAGTTACGAGTGTAATGGAGCCTGCCCATTCCACTCGTAACTCGAAAACTTGAGTGAATCTCGTTGGAGGTACGAGATCACTCCCTTGCTCGTTAAGCAAACATGAGGTATCTCAGGGTGGGGAAGGCCGTGGAGGGCCTAGTGCTGGAACAGACCCTCAAGGCCTCCATGACCCACTAAGATACCGCATGCTTCCCCCTCCCTTCCTGCTGTGCCGGACTCACCTGGAAAAGATCCGTCTCCTCTCTGCTGTGGTTCCTGCTGCTGACCGGATTTGAGGCGGGGGAATACTACCGCGCACACACACCCCAGCCTCAAATCCAGGCAGCAGCAGCAGCAGCCTGGAAAAGGCCTCTGGAGGCTGGATTGGGCTGCAGGGGGAGCGCAGAAGCCTCCCCTGGCCTTAGATCCGGGCCGCAGCAGCCTGAAAAAGGCCTCCGGAGCCCCGATCCAGCCTCCGGAGGCACATGGAAGCGTCCCCCAGCTTCGGTTCCGTTCTCCGTTGCAGAGAACAGAGGCCTAAATTACCATGAGATCATGTGAGATCAGTAGCGTGTGATCTCGCCCCACTGATCTCGCGTGATCTTGCGTTACTTTAGGCCTCCATTCTCTGTGAACGCACCGAAGGCCTGGAGCATCCAAGAAAGCGAAGGATCTCAATCTTCGCAGGGTGAGCATTGAAGGCCTGATGCCTAGGGAGACCCAGGGTGGGGGTGGGGAGGGAATAACCAGGGTGAATGTTGTAGAACCACTGCGGTTGCTCGTAAGGGCGAACAACTGCCGTGGTGCTGCAATATTTGTAACTTCGGGACTTGCACATAACTTTGAACAAGCGTTAAGTGAACGCTCGTAACTCGAGGATTACCTGTATAGGAAGCTTTTTCGTATAGGATATATATTCTTTTTAATTGCTAATTAAATTGTTAGCTAATAGTTTTCTAGTCTCATATCCCTTCCAAACATTGAGATCTCAATATATCCATACCATTACATATGAAGCTGCTCAACTGAGAACATTGTAGAGTCAAATGTAGATAGCAAGGTGATTACAGGGCTCATGAAGGCGTGAATCTAATAGACAATAAAAAATCTCTCATCCCAGTCATGAGCTTTAGAGATTGGAATTAGATATTTGGCTCCAAGCATAAAATGTTAGTCAACGTCTTTGAGGCTGATCCCTAATATAAGCCTGTTGGCAATGCAAAGATAAAAATTGAGAATCTCCAGCTACCACTTTTCTATAGCAGCATTGTGCTATTATTACTACTATACTACAACTACAACACACACTACTTTTTTCTCCAGAGGGAATGTTAATTAAAAATAGCACAAGTATATTTGAGCAATAAGTAATTAACTGCCTATAGGCAAAGTATTTACAGTATTATGATATAATTAGAAGGAAGAGGAACAAGCAATGTTACGAATTTGTCTTTTTACTTAAACAGAATAGAGAGAAAAGTAGGTTATAAATGGCAGCAATGTTGTTCTGCAATCTGGGGCTGGCTTAACATAGTGAACAAGCCACCGAGAAAAAAAAGCAGAAAAACATAAACATAGATAACTAATTATTTCCTGTATCTTTCTTTCTCAGAGTGATTTAACCAAGGACATTACTACCTCGGTTCTCCTTGTGAATAACAAACCGAATATGGTGACATTGGACTACACTGTGCAGATCCCACATGAAGGCAGTGATGGAAATTCAGACTTAAGGTATGTTCTCTGTAGAACCCACGATTATTGCATCTCCACTGATAACCAGGTTTAGCACAACTAACCATTTGGCATAGGGTTAGAGCAAACAGGTGTCCTGGGCATTTATTTACTGTGTTTCCCTGAAAATAAAACCTGGTCTTACTTTTTTTTTTTTTGCCTCAAAAAGAGGCACTAGGTCTTATTTTCAGGGAATGTCTTACCTTAGGACTGCCACAGCCAGGCCTCCTATGCCCCGACACCTGTCGCACTGCTGCCTGACTTCTTCAGCGGCCACTTGCCGCCACTAGCAGCTGGACGCCGTGGCGCATTGCGCCAGTGCCGCCACTTGTGGCAGGACACCGTATGGTGCTTCATGCCAGTGTTGCCAGTTGCGGCAGGAGGCTGCACGGTGCTTTGAGCCATTTGCAGGAGGCCGCATGGTGCTTTGAGCCATTACTGCCGCTCATGGCAGGATCCTGCACAGTGTGCTGCCGTGACCGCAACAACAGCCCGATGCACCTTGCAGCCTCCTGCAAATGGTCAAAGCATCACATGGCATCCGGCCACGAGCAGCAGCAACGGCCCGAAGTGCTGCACAACCTCCTCCCGTGACCAGCAGCAACGGTGCAATGAGCCATGTGACGCGACAAGTTTCAGGGCGTGGGAGGCCTGCCTATGGCAGTCCTACCAGTAAGGTAAGCAGGTGCGGGACGTGTGGGACAGCTCCACCCCCCCCTGCCCCCACCCTAACTTGATTTTTAAGCGTGTGCCTCACCCCAAAACTAGGACTTATTTTCGGGGTAGGGCTTATTTTCAGGGAAACAAGGTATTTAATTTGCAGAGCTACTGATCTCATACAAGTGAATCTGGGCATCTAATAAAGATTAAAACAGAAAATCCACCACACATAAACTCCCAGTGCCATAGGATAAATAATAATCTCACATCAATAAAAAGGGCTCATCTACCTGCCTGACCCAATGCCTGGGAAACAGCTAGGTCTTTTAATTACTTTACATACTATACTGTACCTATCCATGAGATGGCCTCAGAGATCTGTTCACCTCCTAAAACCATCAAATTAACAGATATCAGTGACAGGGCCTCTTTACACTACCTAAGCTTATGAAACAGCATATATACATTGAGTTTGGACCTTCTGGTATGTAAGTTAATATTTCTTGATTTGTACTGATACAAACAGAGAATAAGATTCCATACATACACTAATAACTGTTAATAAAAAGTATTGTTTTCTTAATTAAAAACCATCTCAAAGTACAGTAATTTTGATTTGCAGCATTCTTTTTGACCAGAATCCTCAAAGGATCATGGATAAATTAATCTTTCTGAACAAGTAGAAAGGGAGATAGCCAAGTTCCTTACATTGCTGTATTAATATCTTCATGCTTTTGTTACTTAGATATTAACACAAATTTTCTCTTTTATCAGTCAGTTCCGTCTTTCTTATTATCCTCATCGTCTGGAGCCTTTCACAGAACTATTGAAAAATGCATTTCAAGGCCAATGTGAACACACAGTCCTGGGGGACTTCAAGCCTTACATACTAGGCCAGAAGCCTGGCCCATGCTATTTCATCCATGTAGTGAAGAAAACTGGCTGAGATCTAGTCAACAGACTAGTCTAGTGGTCATATGGGGTCTTTTCAATGGGTGACAAGGTGCAGAACTTGTATAAGCAAGAATAAATATGCATAGGTATTATATAAACCAGAATTTTCCCAAAGAGTCCAGTGTAATTAATACACTTTGAGGATTGAAATGCTTAATGGCATTGGAGGGAAGGAGGTGGGATAAGATTGCTTTGCATCTCAGTCTCAGTTGCACAGTTGGCTAAAATGTACATTGTTCTCTCTTGATACTTTCTTCCTCTTTTTGCTGGAAATGCCTGGCTAATTTACACCTATGTTAGACTAATGATTACAGTGATGCAGTTTTTCTTCAAGGGAAGAAAGGCTGGGAAGAAAGGAACAAGGGGGACAAAAAAACCTTATTTCATTCTTTATTGTGCCTGGGGAATCAGTGCCCCTTCAGTTTAAGTTGGACTATACTCCTCACTGCCTACACTAGCTGGAGCTGATCAGAACCGATGACCGGCGTGTATTTCCAACAACTTGTGAGATAACTTCAAAATAAATCTACTTTCTGCCTTCACACTATTACTGTCCATTGCTGTAAGCATTTCTGTGTGTTTGTATCTTTTGCTGCTGCATCTGTAGAATAATGAGAATTATTTTTACAATAATAGAAGAGACTTTTTTAAAAAGTTCCTCATTAATAAGAGCAAAGTCTTTATTTATTTTTGAACAGCTCAGTAGTGATGGGAATAGGTGGCAGAGAACTATGATTTCATTTTAGATTGACAATTTTAAAATTAATATATGTAGGGTTGCCTGAATTCCAAATTTCATGCTCTGATTTTCCAGAGGTTTCCAAAGGTTAGAAAATTCTCAAAGCTACTTCAGAGAGGAGCCAGCATTTGAGTAAGACCAGCTGCAAGAAACCATTACAATCATATTTTATCAGTTGCTGTCCTAGCCACTACTATTCTCTCCATTTTAAACCCAGAAAGAAAACACATGTATTTCACATTTATGAGAAATGATAGATTCTCAGTGAATTAGATAGCATTTTTGTTTTTCAGATAAAGCAAAACAGCCTTTATTTAGAATAATATCTTTAAATACTTACAATCATTTCTCTCATAATTCAAAGGCTAAGATTATTAGGGGCCTAAGATTTCCCATCTGATGTTGATCACCTTCTGATGTTGATCACCTTATAGATGCAACGGTCCCAAGTATGAATGAAGATTAATTTGCTACACATCCTGCACATCTGAACATCAGTCTCGGGTCTACGCCTTGAACTCATTTTTCTAACTCATATGAATCCACCAGATTGTGACTGAGTCATCACTATTTCTTTTAATAAGAACAATATTCTCATGGTAGCTTTTATTCTGTACTTCTGGGGTTATATGGATATTTCTTTCTTGGTCATATTTGTTTCAAATCAAGCAGCATTTTTTTGTTGGATCAATTTATATCTAAGCAGCTCCATCTCAGAAACAGAAGGCTGTAACCTTGTTGCAGCTTGTATAAAATCCTCCATGGTAAGGGTGAATTCTGAGCTTTCAGTATCCAGACCTGGAATAAAAGTAAAATGGTTTGAATTAAAATCCGTTTGGACATATAACATGGTGCAGAGGTCCCCAAACTTTTGGGCGCCAGGGACCGGTTCCGTGGAGAGAGGTTTTTCCGTGGACCAGAGGGTGCGTGGTTTTGTGTGCTGCCTGCATCTCTCAGATGGGGCTTTGCTTGTTTGTGCGGACTGGTTGCTGGCATGCCATTGACATTACAAATTCAGATTTCTTTTTGCTATACATATATACACACACACATACATACATATATACACATATACATACATATATACACATACATACATACATACATACATACACACACACACACACACACACACACACACACACATATATATATATACTGCTCACAAAAATAAAGGGAACGCAAACCCCTTCAGTTCCATGGTAAAATGTTCCCTTTATTTTTGTGAGCAGTATATATACATATATAATGCTGAACTAAACATTTTCCCTTTGCTCATGCTTAAGTCAGTTTATAGGTGTTGCCTCTTACCATATTAACCACTCATGCCTTACACTGAACAGGATATCAATTCACAGGTAAATCAGTATTTCCCTAAAGAAGCCTTTAAAAGATCAGTAAAAGTTTAACCTGCAGCACTAGTAGTGATAAAAAAATATACGGTAATGAAAGAGAAGCAATAAATATGCTACAGCCCAGAAATAATGGATATGATAAAATACATTTGTTCTTCAAAGCCTTAAAAATTAAAGTATATTGCCTGCTTCTACCTGCCAGCCTCCATATGTATCAGAGAACCAATTACACATTCTCCTAATTTCTAATAATAGTTTTCCAGCTTGTCTCAAGCATTTATTTGGAGCTAAATCACAATCCAATTTTCTGGTCTATTATTCAATAATGGAGGATTTTTTTTCTGCTGTCAAAAAAACTATTTGATTTATGTGGCTGCCCACCTCACAGCCACAATTTTGGGCAGTGTTATAACCAACAATTAAAACAACAATCCAAAAGATAAATGTTTGAGATTGCAAAAAACTCCACATTCCAATTTATAATAAAACAGCAGCCAGCAGAGTTTAATGAAACTCCCAACC
>NW_015389177.1:96088-100726 GCF_001527695.2 Protobothrops mucrosquamatus | reverse complement strand
GATACAAAAAATATTTTTTGCAATTAAAATAAAGCAGCCATCTTCCATATAACACACTCTGATCATACAATACCCATCATCTAACAATTTGACCTTAGTTTGATTTACTGGTTTTTATTCAATATATTAGTATGAATTGTACAACTTCATGTGCTTCATTTCTATATAATCTTTGTATATGTTAAACATGAAACAGAGTTGCTATAATACAATAAGATTTTCCGTTCTCAATATTCTTCCAGCATCCCAAATAAATCTTTACAGTTTCCTAATATAAACCGACCTCCTGCATTGCCAAGTGTATTTATATATTGTGTTAATATTTATTTATTTAAAACATTTATATATAGTCACTCTTCTACCAATGGAACACAGGATTCCCAAAGTATCTCAGAGTTAACCTAATCTAGAAAAAACACCCTACTATAGCAGTTTATTTAGTTTATTAACTCATCCAACAAAATAATAATTTTTTTCTAAAGGAAGCATCTCAATTTTTAGCCTTTTTGTGCAGCTAAGACGCTCTGTTTGCAGATCTAAGGGGGTAGGAATATTATCCCAACCCTACGTTTTTTCATACAAGAACACCAACATTTAAGTATAATGAAAAAGGTAAGTTGAATCCTATGTTCATCTAGTTTTACCCAAAATACTCTTAAAAGATTCGTGGTTATAATAGCAGACGGAGAAAATTGTGATATGAACCTTTACCTGCCTGGCCTGAGTAAAGCTGAATCCAGCAGATCAGGTCTGTTTGTAGCTCCAATAACAAATACATCTTGAGAAGAATGAAGCCCATCCAGTTCTGCTAGTAACTGAGATACAACTCTATCAAGGGAAAACATTTTAATATGCTGCCATCAATCTTTGTGGATTCACTGAACTGGGTAACTCACTTAAAACAGCAGGTACACAAATACCTTTTTTAGGCATGTACCCAGCCAGGTTCAAAATATAATAGTAGTAACAGATGTATACTATGAACACATACAATACCATGCCCTCAAAAGCAATTCATGTAGGCAAGATATATTTATACAAAGCATTGTATACCACCTATTTAATATATATCAAGGTAGTTTACAAGGATACAGCAAAACACAAGATTACTAAAATACAATGGTACAAATAGTCCTCGCTTAATGACTAATTGGGACAGGGAATTTCCATTGCTAAGTAAAGTGGTTAGCTGAAACATCATGTGACAGCAGCAGTTAGTGACGGCAGTTTCAGTAGTCTTAGTTTTGGTTGTTGGGGAGGACCTCCCGCTTCTGCCCCGCATGAAATGCCAGCTCCACCCATGGTCATCTCCAGCCAGGCTCAGCAAGCTCCCTTCGGTAGAGAAAGCTCCCCTTACCCTTGCTGTCCCCAGCTGACCTTCACCATCTTCGTCCCACTGTTGGATCAAGGCACAGCCCGAGGGTGGGGCCCTGGGACGTACGTGACAAGTGGAACAGCGTGGTGGAACCTCATTTGTCAAAGGGAGCTTGCTGAGCCTGGCTGAGGAGAAGGCAGGGTGATCGTGTGAGCACTGCTCGCCAAGCCAAGGTGTCAGCACCATCAACCAATTGCCTAGCTCCTGGGCCTGCAGTGGGAGGGAGAAGACAATGAAGGTCAGCTGGGGGTGGTGAGGTGTGGAAGGGGTAGGCGATGGTGGTAGAATGCCAAGGGGGTAGACTTGGAGGGAGATACGTGGGTAGGGGGAGTTGAAGTACATGCTGTGGTCATAAATGTAGCCAGTTGCCAAGTGCCCAAATTTTCATGATGTGACTATGGGGATGCTGAAACAGGCATAATTTCGAGGGTCGTAACTACCATTTGTTCAACACCATCATAACTTCATATAGTCATTGACACATGGTAATTAAACAAGGATTATCTGTGAAATAAAGTGACTCTACAAACTCCGTATCTCTGTGATCAGAGCAGGAATTAAGGACATAAGAGTGTATTCATTGGCTGCATATAGCTTGGGACTCCAGGCTGGCTCTGGTCTGTATAAAAATTCATAGGAAACTATCCTAATAATCATCCCTGCACATTATTTTGCAATGTCTACGTTCTCTTTCAAACAGCAGCCAAGAATTAACTTGAAATAATTCTGTTAATTCTGTTAATGTTTGGAGGTGAATTGAGAAATCCTGGAGATCAATGTTTCTATGCATTAGGATACCCAAAAAGTGAGATGTGAACATGCATTATAGCGGTGATGGCGAACCTTTTAGAGACGGAGTGCCCAAACTGCAACCGAAAATCCGCTTATGTATCATCGGGTGCCGGGTGGGCATGGCCCATTGGGTAGGTGTGGCTGCGGTTGTAACAGCAGATTGGGTGGGACTAAAAAGTTCAATCAATTCCAACTTTGCAAGATCTTTTTTTTCCCGCGAGAAGTTGAAATTGATTGATTGAACCTTTTTTTTTTTTGCACACAGCGGTGGAGCTCTAAAGAGAAAAGATTTTATAAAACCCAGCTGAAGGCCTAGGACTGGGGCGATGGCGCACGTGCCCACAGAGAGGGCTCTGCGTGCCACCTGTGGCACGTGTGCCATAGGTTCGCCACCACGGCATTATAGCATTCTTACAAATGCCCAGCTTAACAGTTGTCAGGTATTACATTATATGTATGAATAATGTATGCACCAACCAATACAGGTAATCCGAGAGTTGTCAACGTTCCCTTAGTGAATGTTCGAAGTTATGCGATAAGCACCCCCTACTGCTTATGAGCAGGCCCCGAAATTACGAATGTTGCCGCACCACAGCAGTCGTTCGCCCTTACGAACGACCACAGTGGCACTGCAACATTCACCATGGTCATTCCCTCCCTCACCTGCCCTGGGTCTCCCTGGGCACTAGGCCAATACTCACCCTGCGAAGATCGAGATCCTTTGCTTTCTTGGTTGCTCCAGGCCTTTGGTAAGTTCGCAGAGAATGGAGGCCTAAAGTAATGCAATATCACGCGAGATCAGTGGTGCAATATCTCACGCTACTGATCTCATGTGATCTCATGGTACTTTAGGCCTCTGTTCTCTGCAACAGAGAACAGAACCGAAGCCAAGGGATGCTTCCGTTTCTTCCAGAAGCTGGATCCGGGCATCGGAGGCCTTTTCCAAGCCACTGCAGCCTGGATCTGAGGCCGGGGGACGCTTCCGCATGCCTCCGGAGGCTGGATCCCGGCATCGGAGGCCTTTTCCAAGCCACTGTTGCTTGGATCTGAGGCCGGGGGGACACTTCCATGTCCCTCCAGAGCTGGGCATTGGAGGCCTTTTCCAGGGCCTGTTCCATCACTAGGCCCTCCATGGCCTTCCCCACCGAGATACCTCAAGTTCACTTAACGAGCTGCATGCATCTTAATGAACAGGGAGTGATCTTGTTCGAGGGACGAGATTCACTCCGAGTTTTTGAGTTACGAATGGAATGGGCAGGCTCCATTACATTACTAACTCGAGGACTACCTGTACTGATTGGAGGAAGGAAATTGATTCAGAATACGGATGTCTAGGTTTTGGAAAAGCCAAATTTATTTCAGTGAAGCTTAAATATTTACAAGTTTTGTGATATTTATTCTTTGCTGCTAAATCTGCTATTTATTAAACAGGCTACAATATAGGTATTAATTGCAACCCCATTGGAGGCCAGCATTTGGTAGAAAGAAAGATGAATACATTTCAACACATTTTAACATGTTCACATGATCTAGAACTAAGTTCAGGCACAAATGATATGTGCATAATAAAATAGATACCCCTGCACTTTTAGCATGTACAATTAAAGGAGGGGGAGGACGCAAGGACCACTTTTTATGGACTGCTTGCCAAGAACGCTACTGAATGCAGATAGGGAAATGTTTTGTGCATGTGTGAATTTTTTAATGTTTTCACAAAGCGAATCACTTGTAAAATCAGTACTGAGCAAGTCAAAACAGGAAGCTAATACCTCATTAGTAACAAGCAGTACTTGCCTGTCCATCACACCCTGTGAATCGCCACTTCGTCCACGACTGGGGGCCAATGAATCAAGCTCATCAAAAAAGATAATGCAGGGAGCAGCTGCCCTAGCTCTGGCAAACACTGAGGAAAGAGATAGTACTCAAGTTGCATATTCACATTAAAGCCAGCAACAAACATACAGTATTAATAAACTAGACTACCACCCAGGGAGAGATGCGTATTAGGACACATGCTGTGATTGTAAGCATGGGAAGATCAGAGTTGGCCACAGAATGTCTGAAAAATAGAGCAACTTGTCTTCTTTAAATTAAACCAACATGGAGACAGGCCTCTTCGATTGGCCCACCTCAGATGACTGATGGACCCAAACGTGTTCCAGAGAAAGCTTGGAGTGTTTCCCAAAGATCTAAGTGGGGTGGGTATGGGTGTGTTCAGCCAAGGCCCTATTTGTTGCATAGAATTGGTGGGTGTTTGGGACCTTGGATCATATTGTTCTGTCCCCCGTCCGACCCACACCCCCCAACCAGTCAGCCGAGGCCTGAAAAACTGCTCAGCACAGCCAAAGACAAATGAATTCTTGGCAGCAACTTCGTAGCTGCCTGCCAAGCCTTTACTGATAATGCACAGCAAACAGAGATAAATCCAAGATAACTTGCCAGAGTGCTTGCAACAGAATATCCAGCAAAAA
>NW_015389177.1:0-96022 GCF_001527695.2 Protobothrops mucrosquamatus | reverse complement strand
GGACGGAGCCACAACACATATTGTGCCTACATGGCCTACATGGAAAGGAAGGATCCACCCTAATTGCTAAGGCTGTAAAAAGAACCTGCAGGAGAATTGTACTCTCAAACCTGAAGAATTCTGTTAATGTAATCTTACAATAAAGTAGAACTCCTCAAGATCATTCCCATTATACATTACAGTATGCTCATGTATGTCATATCCTTGTGCCTGACTCATTTGCAATGCAGGCTGCTACAGGCACTCACTTGTCCCCCCCCCCCAGCTATTCTTCCTAGGATTGCTGCACCTTGCCAAAGTTTATGACTAATGAGCAAGCAGCAATAAGCTGAACTTACCAACAAGGTTTGATCATAGTTGTGTGTACTCAGCAGAGAGAGTTTTTAAGCTGCAAACAAACAATGATCTTTTGCTAGAAGCAACTCCAGCATTGTGACACTTGGAATCTAGCTATATGCCATCCTGGCTTGTTACTAACCATGACCCCTTGATCTGGAAATCTTTGGCTTGGCTTTGGACTGCTTGACTTGGAAATTTGCATTGCTCAGTTAAGACTAAAAAAACTATGAGACCATAGATTACATCATGTATATATTTTTCAAGTCTCTTATAATGCACTCTGGGCCACCAACTCTTAAGCTTCCCACTGTCCAGCCTCTCAAACTCTACCTCACCATGTACCTGGAGCTCTCCATGCTCTTTATTTAGCAGATAATAAAGTCTCATGTTATTCCCATCTCTAATTACTAGTGATCTGCATAGAAAAGTATATTAGCTAAACATTTTTTCTATAAAATAAAATGTGTATTGATTCTTCTTGAATAGTTTTGAAATCTTGAATGGTCTTGAAATCTATTTTTTCCTCTGAAAAAACTATTTACCCTATTTGCTGACTTGCTGGAGTACAGAATATGATCTACCTTAACTGCTGGGAAAGACTCCTATAGTTCCGAAATTTGGATATATGTAAACACCTGTAAGATTATATACATGCATAAATGCAGTAGCCACAAAGATATGAACATTGTTTCAGGTTGGAATGATTTGCAAGAATAATTTTCTATGTTAGCCTGGCTATAAAGGAAGCTTCACCAAAGACTAAGCCTTCCATGTAAACACTATGGCTTCACACTAACCTTCACGGACATTCTCTTCACTCTGCCCAACATACATGCTAATAAGTTCAGGACCCTTTACACTGAAATGAAAAAATATAGGGTTAGTTATTCCAATAGTGCAATTTCCAAACTCTCCTGTCCATTTGTATCACAAAACCCACCTGAGGAAAGTCATGGTACATTCTGTTGCTACTGCTTTAGCTAGCAATGTCTTCCCTGTTCCAGGAGGACCATAGAGCAGAAGGCCAGAGCGGTGAAGGCCTAAAGACAATAACTCTGGGTGTTCTAATGGAAGTTGAATGGTGTCCAGGATTTCCTTTTTCACATTCTGAAGCCCTCCAATATCTTGCCAGAAGACAGAGGGAATCTGCAGGAGACAAAACTTGCCAATGCTATTATATACCTCAAAATTATCAAACGTTATGATGCCTTCAAAGACTACAAGAAACTATTTTTATTTCTACAGAACCACAGCTATTGCACACTAACCTACTCTCTGCCTCTGAAAGATGCCTCAAGGTCCCCGAAGAGTGATCTTTACGTGAAATCTCTCATGCTGTGACTTTAATATCCTATTCATTACACTTACCAGCACTTCCCTTAAAATCAAAAATTAAAACAAATTTCAATAAAAAGTGTTGGAAAATTTATAGATAGTGGTTGATTTATTTTTTCCTGTATTTTATAGCAAACTGCCCATTTTTCCTGTAGTTGTACTCTCCATTTTATTTTTAAAATTTATGATTGGCTATTGTATTGATTAAATTGCTCTTTCTGGCTCTTTGCAACTATAACCTTGACGTTTTATAAATATGTTACTGAGAGCCCAAAAGCCCTCCAGCTTCTCTTTATTTTGAAAAGTACTCCATTTATTACAGTTATTCATCAAAAACAGGATGGAATGTAAACTTTGGCATGTTTCTTATATTTATTAGGGGTCGTACCTTGCCTTGTTCTTATTAAGAGTCATACCTTTGGGGCTCCTACTGCCTGCGAATGAGCATCATGAAGTTTATCTAGTGCAACACTGAAATCTTCTGCTAGAAGAGGAAAACCAGCAGCATAAAAATCATATTCTTCATCTTCATTTGGTCCCCCTGGGAAGCTGGTGAAAAAGGCAAAGAAAGAGTCAGCAGTCCTAATACTGCCCAAAGATGTCTCAAGAGGTTTTCCAAAAAGCAACTGGACTTTCTTGGTTTTCTTTTCTTTGAAAACATTTTCAAACAATAAAACCGAGGAAATTCAGCTGCCTTTTGGAAAAGTATCTTTGGATCAACCATAACCTGGATGATTTAGAACAGGGGTAGTCAACCTTGGCTCTTTTATGACTTGTGGACTTCAACTCCCAGAATTCCTGAGCCAGCATGGCTGGCTCAAGAATTCTGGGAGTTGAAGTCCACGAGTCATAAAAGAGCCAAGGTTGACTACCCCTGATTTAGAATCTCAATAAACATGCTGCCCAAAGATGATTGGACAGATCTAGCACTTTAAAACTCTAGAATTGAATTGGAAAGTTACTGCACTGACATCCAATAAGATTGATATCATGTTCATTACAAGATGCCAAACAAGAATAAGATTATGGATTTTGGACCTACAAAGCAAAAAGTGTAGTTTTCAAAGAACATTGCTGTGAGTTAAGCACTCTCCTCAAAGCAACCAAGCAGCCATGTCCCTGGAAGGCTCAGTGCAGCTTCTCTGAACACTTTCCCCAGCTGTCTGAGCCTCCATCTGCATTTCCTGAATCTATCACACTGCCAGTGAAATGGCTAGGCAAAATACACATATATTAATGAGACAAATTTTGAAGCAATAAAAATTTGAGAAGGGACACTTCACTGGTATTTACGCATTTTGGGAGTGCCCCTTTCAAATGCTGTTGTACAAGAGCAGACATATAACAGAAGGGGTTCTTCACAAACTGTAGTAATGGTTACTGTTACTGCAGTAACAGATCTAGGAACTATGGCTGCAAAAGGGACAAAAACTGCAACAAAAAGAATGTAGAAGTTTATTTACATGCTTTGAAAGGTAGCATGCTTTTACCCTCAAACATGCATTCAGTATAATGTTATCAAAGTCTGCTCATTAAAATGTTAATAATAAAAAACCTTGACATTAACAGAAAGTCAAATTCTTCCCTACTGCTACAGATAGTTTGAAAATTGATATCCCATTCCATCCACACTTAGGTTAAATGTCACATCTTAAGGTGTCAAAAAAGATATATTTACATTTACAGTTACTATTTAAATGCTCAGAAACCAGATAATATTTTATTAGAGTACCTTGAATTCTGCATCCTTGAACAGGCAGCACGGCTGCTGTGGGAAAGTAAAGCACAGAAATCTCCTAGAACAAAGCCCTAAAAACATGGATTAAAATATTGGTGCAGCAAGTCCCATAACAAGCAGACAAAGAATTCTGAAAGGAATGGATGAAGATATTTCATTCTCTGCATGGTAAAAATAGTCTGTATGAATTACTGTGTGAAAGCCAAAGCAAATGAATTTCTTTTCTTTCCATCCCCTTAACACATTGTGTGAGCCTATCAATGAAGTAATAGGTAATACTTATATTGTTTGTTTGTTATAAAATAAATAAACAAGATGTCACTATGCATGTCATTATTTTTCAGCCAACAATAAATAGAAAATATATACAATAGACAGAAGCATAGTTTAAACCACCAGACATTATAATAATGAATTATAATTATTAATATACTAAATATATTATGTGTGATGGTTATAATAAAACTATTTAAAATTGTTGCTACCATTGTACTCATTTTGCTATCTGAACACTGCTATGAAGACTATCTTCAGCATTTTATAGAAAGGTATCAGAATAAGGGCATTTTGAGATCCCATATCTATATCCCCCTATTTCTTTGTCTTTTCTAACTACTGCATTAAAAATCACTCACCGCACTCTGCTGGGCTAGCTTGGTCAGGCTTACTTCTTTGCCCAGTGGAAAATTTTGTGTTAGTGTACTAAGAATGGCCTTCCTCTGCTCTTCAGCTGGTGCTTCAATTTTCACCTCATGAAGGAATGCCGTTTGCACATCTGAAGGGACATCTGCAAGTTTGCTTGTTGTGCCTACCACCAGCACAGGATAACTGTTAAGAAACATACAGATGTGCTGTAAATATTTCAGAGCTACAGTATAGGAGCTAGGAAAGAAAACCATGGACTACTATACTTCATCCCTGTAATTTACATGATTTGTGACATCATTTTTGTAATTATGAAAGACTACTATTTTAATCCAAATCAAATTCCAAATTAAATCAGGTTAGATTCAGATGAGGAGACAGGAATCAGACTGAATCATAACCTACCTGAAACCATATTGGGAATGTAGAATTCAAAAAATCTTTAGACTGTATTTTATAAAAATGTATACATTTCTCTCCAATGTTCTTTATAAGAACAATTCCAAGATAGGGAAGGGAAAATACAAATGATGTAATTATATGCTCAGTTCAATCCAACACTGTCCTATTACATTTTTTTTGTTATTTTGTTATGTCTCTAGCTCAGAATTCCTTCTGAAATTTTACAGGTTTCTTACATAGGAAAGTTACAGTGCAATGTATCATTTTCACATAAATAATTCACACAAAAAAGCTATTTTGTTCTTAAATTTTCCAAACTGGAAAAACTGGTTTTGCCCAAGATCTCATAAAGGTTGAAACCAGGCAGACATAGTACTATTTGAGTTATTCAGCCTACACATTCCATCCAATTTCCAGTAAAAGAAATTATCAAGGAAGTTTTTTAAAATAAAGTTTTAAAGGGACTAGGCCCAAAACACCACCATTTGCTTGCTTGAAATTTGTTATTTTCCCAAGATGGACTACTGATTCTGAAAAGTTATTCAATTTTATCACACTGGGGAAAAAATCCAAAGATACAGTAGAGAGATTTGGATTAAATTTGGCCTTAGGTTGATCAGGGAGCCTTTGAATCAGTTTGAAAAATGGAATCATTTTTCAACAAGGTTGAAACAAGGTTAATCTTTCAGTCTTTGTAACTTTTGGTTGAGTATAAAATTGAGTTTCTAATAGATTTTGTTTACCATCGTTTAGGGCAGTGATGGCGAACCTTTTAGATACCGAGTGCCCAAACTGCAACCCAAAACCCACTTATGCATCATCGGGTGTCGGGTGGGCGTGGCCCACTGGGTGGGCGTGGCCCACTGGGTGGGCGTGGCTGCGGTGGTAACGGCAAACTGGGTGGGACTAAAATGTTCAATCAATCAATTCCAACTTTGCAAGATCTTTTTTTTTTCCTGCGAGAAGTTGAAATTGACTGATTGATTGAACCTTTTTTTTTTTGCACACGGTGGCGGAGGCCTAAAGCAAAAAGGTTTTATAAAACCCAGCTGAAGGCCTAGGACTGGGTGACAGCGCATGTGCCACAGAGAGGGCTCTGACTGCCACCTCTGGCACCCGTGCCATAGGTTCGCCACCACTGGTTTAGGATTTATTAGAAGAGAGAGAAAAAGGGTGACAATTCTATTATCCAATTGCCCCAAATACACGCAGCTTTCTGCTAGGATTTCTGAAATATGAAAACAATCATATATCTTCCATATAGTGGATTATATGTACTCCTATTCACTATTTACAAAAACAAATTATACTAATGACACTTATAAGATATTCGTTTTATTCTTATTTTATCACATTATTACAATTATTTTTAAAAGATTAGAATACTAAGAGCTAAAGCTATTAACCAAATAGAGGGCTAGTCTACAATAAAAAAATCTCAGTTTTCAGCAATACTCTGAATAGTTAAATTCGTGGTAGAACCATAATGATGGGAATCTTCCAGAGATGAAATAGTACTTACCTAGTATTTATCTCTCTTTCCAAAAGAAGGTGCCTTAATGCAAGAATGACCCTGGAGTCCTCCCCAAATCCATCACGATCTCTTCCCAGCAGCTCTACATCTTTCATCAGCAGGACACAAGGACGATAGAGCTCAGCCTCTGAGAAGGCATTGTGTAGTTTTACTTCTGTAGATCCACTTGTATCGCCACACAAAGCAACACAATTCACCTAGCATGAAGTCAGATGACAGACATAAATAAGATGCCATGTAAACATGAAGATAAAAGTGGCATAGTGGAATAGTTTCAATCGGTACAAAAATGTATGGAAAATAAGATAATTCTACCAAGTAACATTAATAAAGAATCTCATTTATAAAATTAACTGGTTCTACGTTTGCATAGAGCGGAGCTATACAAAACCATTCAATTATAACAATTTCAAGTTTGAAACTTCACAAAGCTTCCCATCTCATGGCGGCCTGCTATTTCAAGTCATTTTGGAAACATTTTTGAGTTTGGAAACGGATGCGCTTGGGGCACATCCAAGATCCTTGGAATAGCAGTGACATTTTTTTAAAAAAATGAAAAATTCAGAAACTTGCGATGTTTGTACTCGAAACACTTTAAATCAAAACGTTTTGCACATCACTAACATATAAATCATTTTCATGTACAAAGTATTCTCATAAACAAAAGCACAGAAGTATGCACACATGAATTCTTTGTTTTCATCAAAAATGAAGGAAATGAAAAGGATTTAGATGTGCGACAGGAAAGGGTTGCTGAACTGGATAAAGGAGAAAAGAGAAGAAAACTGGGTGCCAAGGAGAAGAGTTAAGAGAGGAGGAATGGAAAGAAGGAAAAACCCTGGGAGGGCATTATTAAGAAAGGTAAACTTTTGCATGCAAGCAGTGACCGACAGTGAAGTTGAAAAAAATCTCTTGCTTGTATAGAACATTTACAACTGAAGTGCAGGAAGACTGGGTGTTTAGGTTCAGAGTGTATATGACTAAGAAAATCTGAATTTGCAAAAAACACTTATCTAATCTTATTTTTCCCATGGCATGACTTTATTAGGATAAAAGATGAAAAATATATTACAAAACTAGGTAAATCCAACAGAAACAAAAGAAAAACCAAAAGGGGCTTCATCTAGAATCTCCAACCCATTACTCCAATTTTCCATTCTTAATTGAAAGACATGAGAGAGCTGCTTTTCTTTTTATATGATTAACAAAGACCATCTCTGTAATCTAATTCTGCTTCTTTAACAGTTGTGGGAAGAGTTTTCTGGCAGTGGCAAGTGATAATAAAAAAAAAGTAATGTGGCACCAATTGAAATCTTATTTTTGAATAACTATTACAGGAAATAACAGTCCTAAGTTTCTCCTTCCCTTTTTTCTATATTCTTACAAAAAGTAAGCAGGAATAAGAACAAAAACAGCATGCTTGTCCCTACTGTGAGGGAATTAACCAACTTAAAAAATCAGTGTTATAAAAGATCCTAAGGTAGCCTTTAATTCTTAGGCTTCATAACAGGGAATGCAGTGTTTTTTATCAATATAAAACCAGGATCTTAAATAAGTTGAATACTTGACAATAAAACTTTCTTCAAAAGCAGCACAAAAAACATTATAAAACAGGTAGTCTCAACTTACAACCATTCATTTAGTGACCAGTCATAATTACAATGGCTTTGAAAAAAAGTGACACAATCATTTTTCATATTTACAACTGTTGAAGCATTCCCAGGGTCACGTGATCAAAATCTGGACACTTGGCAATTAGCACGTATTTGCGATAGTTGCAGTGTCCCAGGGTCACATGATCACCTTTTGTGACCTTTTGACAAGCAATGTCAATGGGGAAGCTAGATTTACTTAATAACCGTATTACTTACTTAACAACATAGTGATTCACTTAACAACTATGTCAAGAAAGGTCATAAAATGGGGCAAAACTCACTTTAAAAAACTGTCTTGCTTAGCAATAGAAAGTTTCGTCTCAATTGTGGTTGTAAGTTGAAGACTATCTGTACAGCATAATGAATTAGAGAAGAAGTATATCTTGATCCAAAAGATTTGAAGGATGCTCCAGGATCTGAGATTTATTTGTTTGCTTTTGGGAGTTTTTTGGTTAAGGGCTTTTGGTGAAGGCTTTTGAAAAGGAAGTAAAAATGGCCTCAGTGGCTTCTCCCAGTTTTGATTCTGTAAAGAAAGGGAAATTCATTTAAATGTCCCATTCCTTTGCAGCTGTTTTCACCACCTCTACCATTTTCCTTCGAGAAAAGAAGTAAAAAACAAATGTAATTAGCATTTAACTGAAAGGTTATGTTACAGTAGAGATCAGAAATGTTTGGTCCTCTAGATGTTACCAAATTATAACTTCTAGCAGTCTCGGTCAGAATGGTCAATGGTGAGAGTTGTCAAAAACTATAGTCCAGCAGCATTTGAAAGATACCCAGCAAGAGCAAGTTGAAGAAAGTGTGTTCAGCTTGGAGAGACGTTGTAGAGAAATCACTATTCTTTCAGTGCTCATGGACTGAAAAGCACATTTATTTTTGAAAGTACAAAAATGTTCTTTCAGCACCTTATTCTGAAGGTATTTAACATTCTAAAAACTACCTTGAAGAAATGCAGATTGAGGCGGCTACAGGCAGCTCTAACAGCTGTAATTTTCCCCACACCACTGGGTCCTGAAAGAAGAATACTTCCAGATGCATTTAGCAGAGTTTCTCTGAAACATAGAAAATATTTTTTTAAAAAAATCATGGTATAATTTTAATTCAAAAAGGAAGAAGAGGGAGACGGCAAGAACATACAAATGGAGGGTCTCTGAGAGTTAAAGAAAAATTTCATTCATCCAGCTTTTTTCTCACTGTTACATACAAGCAAGCAATGGCAAGAGGTTTGATATTTTCACAGCATTTCTTATATACTAAACACTACATTTAGGGTTATAATTTTAAAAATGGCACACTTAAGTACTTTGCATAAATGTCATTGAAAGAACCTTGTGCTTCATAGAGAGTAAAAAAAAGTTTTGAAATTCAGAATCTTCAAATATCACAACAGGCAACAATAAAAAGCTATAATCACAAACCCATTACTATGTTTATTGGTTGTCTAGAAACCTGAAAAAATATCCCATGGTACTTGAAATAGCTGATGTACTCTATTGGTCCTTAATTATGTACCAATTATATTTTGGGGCGTTATTAGAAAACACCATTATTTTTGGTTCTATAAAAATAGTTTAGTTAGCTGCTTTTCAACTCAAAATTGACTGAATACACTAGAGGCTCGTCTATGTCTGACTTGATAAATAAAAGATAGCTGCATCATCCACATAAAGTAAAATATGAGATGTTTGTCCATTACTTTGAAAGCATATAGATGACAGTCTCTCATTGATATAAATCTAAATAAACATGGAGCCAAAATATAACCTTTCTCATATCTTTCACTGAAGTTATTGGACTGATTAGCTGTCCTTTGGTATTATATCACCTCTAACATTTGTTTGTTTGTGTAGTTTGTAGATAAGTAACAGCAAGTGCCTATCCATATTGGACTGTTGGAGTTTGTCCCATAACTAAGATCCTGAAATGGTTTCAAACACTGCCTTAAAGTTTACAAAAGATATACAGTATGAAATAATGTCTTTGTTGTTGTCCCTAAAATAATCGTCCACCTCCAGCATCTTTCCATATAGCTGCTATCCAATTAGCAGCTTGCTTTAGCTGGGCACCTTGGATGACCATCACATCTTGACTGATCCTGCTGAGATTATATACCAGCATACATTCCTAGTGTTCTTCATTCCCTTCCACTACCACAATGAGGCAGTACAATGGGAAGTGGGGGAGGGATGGTACACTACTACATGATAGAATTCAAATCCCCAGATGACTTACCTATTGTGTAAATGAGGGCCAAGGATGTCACAGAGCTGTTTCACTGCACTGCAAAGCCCAGCAGGAGACAAACTGCTCCAGAAACTACAGCCATTATGAGATGGAAAAGATGGAATAGCACTGTTTGTAGAACCTACCTACAAGGTAAGGTAATAACACCCATTTTCTCAACCAGATTCATAAGAGCAGAGAAACTATTTTTGTGAATACCTTTGATACTAACAGTCCTACCAAATTTTAATAGAAAGGAAAAAGAAATGGTCTATAGTTTTGTAAGAAACTAAAAAAAGATCTGTGTATGTGTGAAACTTTGGAAGTAAAAAGAAACCCCACTGATAAGCATTACATTTGTCTCAGGTTTTTATATCTACTATCATTTTATGTTCTAAAAATAAGGGATCTTATTGTCCAAGTCCATATTTCTTGTAGGCATACAAGAAGATATACAAGGAGCTGTATGTCGGTAGTGGCAATTCTAAAACCGTTGTGGAGAGGAAGAGATGAAGTGAGTTTTTTAATGTAATACTGCATAGTCTTCTTCCCATACTAAGCAAAATTCAGACCCCAATGTAAGGACTGAACAGGGTTCAAATAAATGTTAAAATTAAGCTAAGAGCACCATAGTATAAGCAGCACACTAATCTATTAATAACAAACAACACATTCAAAAACTCTTTATTTTATGTATTCTTACTAACTTACCAGGAATAAAGAAGTATTCTGAGTATCAGCTAAGTACCCTATACTTTGCTGTATTTTCTCTGCTGGTAATATCCTTTTTACCCTGAACCACAGCTCTGGCCATCTAACGAAAGAACAAATGAGTTATAATTTGGAACCAAATATTTGACATTTTACAACATTTAATTATTCCAGTTATTTTTCTTGTTGATTACAAAATCAGCAAGAAGTATAACTGGAATTACATTTTGTGAGAGCTCAAATTTTTATTAGCTTTGCAACTGTCATCAAATTTCACTTACCACCACCATTATCATTTTCTACCTTGGAATATCTAATTCCTAAAATCACTATAGCATACCAAAGTTCAGAACAAGTTTCAACATTCTAAGTCAGCTCTTCCAAAACACTATTTCAAAGTGATAGTATAAATATTAAGAGTAAGTATCTCATTTAGCTTTTGACAATAACATACCTAATAAACTTTATTGAATTTTCTTCTAAGAATTCAGGATGTCCAACAGTTGGGAGACAAAGAATATCATCCTCTTGTACAAGCCTGCAAAAAATATCTATAATAATAATTATACTCTTTCTCTCCCTCCCTTCCAACAGACCTGCCATTTTTGTATTCCCAGTGAATTTAAGACAATCCCTTCATTTTAAAGCTATATGAGAAAAGCCTAGTCTTTTCAGGTAAATGCCCAAGAAAAAAATAAAATATATTTGATATAGCAGTGGACTAAAAGAAATAATTCAAATAGTTCTATTTCTGTTGAAGAAACAATATGTAGTATAACAACATCTAGGTCAGTGAATATGTGATTCTCAAATGTGGAATTATCTTTATTAGATTAAGATTTGCTATAGAAAAGTATAATCAATAAGGGAAAACTTCTGCAGAATGAAATATTGCTGCCTTTAATGAGATCAAGTTGCTAATAAGGTACAAAGGAAAAATAGAGAAAAAAGCAACTAGGACCAGCAGTTTACATCCAATTTACAATACAGGTCTCTAAAAAGAACATTAAACAATGTTTTGGAATTAGCACTATTGGCTGCAGAAAAAGGAAGAAATTTTGAGAAATTTCTATGAGGTAATAGTTTAGAACATGCGCATATAGGCACACAAAACAGAAAAAAATATTTAATAGTCGCATGGTCTTAGATAAATCTGAAAAAAATAACTGACATGTACAGTTAAGACCATATTCTGTTCAGTGTGCTTATTAAGTAAAAAATAAGAGTAAGATTATCTCATAAAATGGATCAAAAGTCAATTTGTTATCTTTACTAAAAGACTAACCTGGGAGTTTGAAAGTGCTGATAAAGAATTTGATCATAGATTCCTCTGGTGTTGTAGGTTGGTGAAGCCACAATTTCTATGTGTAGTTCCTTGGCAATGGCTGGCACAGATAGCAAAGATCGACTTCCTTTTATCTCTTGCACACCAGCAGCTTCCCCATATCTCTATAGAGACAATTAGCTATATTCTAATTATGCTACATGTGCTTAATAGCTAGAAGATTAACTTAATATTATTTTATAGCAACCTGAAAGATATCAATTCTTTTCACATTTAATCATTATAATGATTGTAACTGTCTACTGCATTTCATTTTTCTGAGCCTTGGCAATTTATTACTCCCTCCCTGCAAAATAAAGTGCTTGGAACTTAACATCCTAAATGGTCCCTTTCAACTCTTCATTTCTAAGTTAATTATTTTAAAAATGTAAGATAACATCTAATGAAATTAATTCTAGTTTATGAAATATGCAATTAATTATTTAGCTTTCAAAATATCACCAGAAATAAAATTGGTCCTGCTGCAAGCAAAATAAAACTAGTCCTTGACTTACGACCACAATGAGTCCAAAATTTCTGTTGCTAAGCGAGACAGTTAAGTGAATTTGCCCCATTTTATGACCTTTCCTGCTACAATTGTTAAGTGAATCACTGCAATAGTTAAGTTAGTGACACGATTAAGTGAATCTGGCTTCCCCATTGATTTTGCTTGACAGAAGTTTGCAAAAGATGATCACATGATCCACTGCAAACGTCATAAATATGAACCAGTGGCCAAGCATCTGAATTTTCATCATGTTACCATGGGGATGCTGCAAAGGTCGTGTGAAAAAAGGTCATAAGTCACTTTTTTCAATGCCACTGTAACTTCGAACTGTAACTAAATGAACTTATGTAAGTTGAGGACTACCTGTATTATATCCAAAGCTATGTCATTCAGCAGAACAGAGTCTCCTACAACAATGACAGAGATTCCTATGTCCTCTTCCCTCCATCCCACAGTTTATTAAAAACACTGTTCAATAGATTTCTGCCATCCCATTATTTCCATGTATCCAAAGTAGGAGGAAAATCCAGACTTCTCACCGATTCATGATAACATCTGATCATCATGAAGTCACTCACTCTAAGAAAACAACATTATTTGCAAATACAACTAACAAACTATATATCTGCTTTGGTATATTTAAGACAATTTGTGACTTACAAATAATAGGGCCATGTTTTTCAAAGCTTTATAAATCTGTTCAGCTTGTAAATAAAGCAGTAGGAAGCCATCATCTGCCAACCACCCTGTTTACTATCTGAGACCGGTGCCCTTTCTCTTGCAGCCATTCCATTATCTTTTTGACATGAGCTGCAGTCGAAGCCAGACATCTGGCTTCCTTAGAAAAATCTATCCATACAATGCCTGATTGGTACTTTCCAAAACACTTGTTAAATGCTACATGGGCTTTTGTATTTGTTTTTTAAAGCAGGTTTTCTGGTGGTTTTTATATTGGGAAGTGCGTTACCAGAAAGAACCTGACCTAAAAAAATGACTAGAGCAGAACTTCCTAAACTGTTTGCCATCACACCTCCTTTAAAAGTACACACCTTTTCTAAAAATCCGAATACCAAAATGAACACAATCAAACAATGCAAACAATACAATGAAACTTTAGGAAAGGTGGATTTATTCTAACAATCAAACTACAAAGTTCTTTGAATCTTGCCCAGGCTCAGTCTTCGCCACCCCAAGGGTAGTATACCTCAAAATTTGGGAAATCTGGATTACAAAAAAATCTATTCATGTTTTGGAAATGGAGAAAAAGCTGCCAAAATGTCTCTAGCTGGGATCTATTGAGCTGATCTAAATTCAGTGACATTTATGCTACTCTAAATCTATAGTTAATCCCATTACAGTGTTTCTCAACCTTGACAATTTTAAGGCATGTGGACTTCAACTCCCAGAATTCCACAGCCAGCAATGCTGGCTCTGGGAGTTGAAGTCCACATGCCTTAAAATTGTCAAGGTTGAGAAACACTGAGCTGCTAGATCAATTGCCTAACTTGCTCTGAGGAATTAAATGTTCAAATCTCCAACTCCACCCTACTAACAACTATTTGCAATTCTATTCCTCAGCAAGGCCCACCTGTATTTCCAGGAGGCTCCCTTCCAAAGGATCGCAGGAGAGATTGAAAGCCAAACTGGCAGGAATCAGTGCATTCTCGTTGGGAAAGGCGTCTGCAGTTGTTGCTTGGTGGTGCCCATCGTCGTTTTCTCCAGGCGAGAAATACCACTGGGGCCTGAGAACCTGCACAGAGGCCAAATGGGGCGCCGTGCATCCCGGCAAGTCTCCCTCGCGCCTCCGCACTACCACCCATTCTCCTTGGAAGAGGCCCAGGCCGTGCAAGCAGCCAGGGGTCACCCACAGAGACTGATCCACCGCAGGGTCTCCTCCCCACAGCGCAGGGTGGCCCCGCTGCGCCCTAACCAGCCGCTCCCCGCCGCGCGCCCACGCGGAAACCAGAGGCGTCCGCAGGTCCCTCCGCTCCCGGCCCTCAGCGCCGCTTCGCAATTCAGTCACAGCCAAGCGGGTGCCAATGCTCAGCAGTCCCTGGAGAGCCGGTCGACTCTCCAATATGCGCAGCCCCGAGCCAGGCAGGATCTCCCCGCGCCGTA
The DNA here is from genome assembly GCF_001527695.2 of Protobothrops mucrosquamatus. Lineage (NCBI taxonomy): Eukaryota > Metazoa > Chordata > Lepidosauria > Squamata > Viperidae > Protobothrops > Protobothrops mucrosquamatus. Next base: position 81,490 of record NW_015389177.1, on the reverse strand, counting down.
CGAGGATGCTAGAGCTTGAGCCGGCCCACGGTCGAGGAGTCCGCCCTGCGGTTCCCGCCGCGGATGACCCCAGCAACACCCAGCCGAGCAGCGGCGGCCTCCGCACAGGCCAGACCCTCACGGTCCTGCCCGCGATCAGTCCCAGCCGTCTCAGGAAGGCCCGGCTCAGCCACAGTTCCGGCGCAGCAGAGGCTTCTGCCTCCAGTAGCGCCGCGCACAAGAGTATCGGCTGCAACTTAGTCCCTGCCGGCCGCACAGCCAACACTAGAAAGCCGCTCGGGCAGGCCTTTGCCCACGCTCCCTTAGCCGGAGCCACCAGTAACCCCGTGGCCGGCGGCAGGTCCTGGGGAACGGGCTCGTCCAGGCTCCGAAGCACCACCGCCGCCGCCATGGAAAGGCAGCGGGGTAAAATCTAGGGAAGAAACGAAGGAGACTTTATTCCGCCATAGAGAAAGGCGCAAAGCATGCACCATTCCATGCACTTCCGGTCTGAAGCCAACCGGTTTTCCACCCGAGCACCCAACCGAAAAGTTGATCGGCGTGGGAACGGAAAGATGCCAGTGACTGCTGTATAGCAGTGGCGGAGTCGGCAGCGCAGAATAGATAAAGGGGGAAAAAAATAAGATGTGTTCCTAGTTTATAACTTCCGGGTAAATCTTGCGGCTTTTTAAAAGTCTTCTCTCTGATGAAAACAGAAGCTTAGCTCTTCCTGCAGAACAGGAAAAAGAAAATAATGTTAGCAGAGAGATTTTATACGACAACGCGCTTTGCAAATAAATAAATAAAACTTATTTTTTTTACTTGCTTCCTTTTCTTATTTTTCCCAAAGGTGCTGTTCAAAATACAACTGGAAATTCTTTTTTTGTTTCTTCGGTTTTTTTAAAAAAAACATTTCGCTTTTCATCCAAAAGTTTTTTTCACTTCTACCTAGAACTGAAACTTCTTGGATGAGAAGCGAAACGTTTTCAAGGAAAACAAACAAGCAAACAAAAAAAAAAAAAAACCAAGAAAGTCCAGTTGCATTTTGAACAGCACCTTTGGGACAGCTATGACCTGGATGATTGAAAATCTCTATAGATATTTCCTTAATTTACGTTTCATTTCAAGTAGAAAATGTGGAATTTGTAATACTTAAGTCTGTGAAGCAGAAGTCCAGCAATATAAAAATCCTGGGTTTCCCAAATTATTTACTGTTTAATTTTCACTTCTTCTCTAAAGCCGCCCCCCCTGCCCCTTTACACAGTTCCCATCCTGATGGTGTTCATGGCTCTACAAGCATTATTCTCCCAGGCTTTGAGATGGGGTGGATAGACACCCCCTCCCCTTGTTAAAGATGACTGATACGTTTTGTTTTTGTGTTAATATTTTTTTGTTTTTTCTATTGATGTTATGTTCCTTATTTAAAAAAAAAATAATTCTTTATTTTTGATATATTTGTATTGAAGGGTTCTGGAACAAAGCGAAATTGTTTAGTCTAACTGTTGCTTTCTTGCTTTTTGTAATCGGCTTTTGCACCAGGGAAATCTCACGCAAGCTAGGAAACATGTACATGGATACAATGAACTGAAGGAGGGAATAAGGGAGTGTACAGGAATGATGGATGTCTTCCTTATGATGTAATGGCTCTGTTGTCTGATTTTCATTGGCTAAAAAAGTTTATAAAGCAATGCTACTAACTTTCTAAGGTGTGGCACTTCTGGATGTAACTCTGCCAGCGTTCCAGATTGTTTGCCACCCAGCTGCTTAATTTGATCAAATAAAGTGCTGCTTGATCAAGAAGTCTCCGCTTGGATTATCTGATTAGATTGATATGGTATCTCAAGTTCAGTCCCTTACTGTATTCTGCTTATATTAATCTTGCTAACCTCCTAGCCTTTTGAATTTTTAACTTGTTTTTTATTTTTACTTGTAAATTTAACCTGTTTTTAAGTCTGCTTTGAATTTATGCTTTTTTCATGCATTTATATGATGTTGTAAACCACCTAGAGTTACTTAGGTGAGTTGGGCAGCATAGAAATGTAATAGATGCCCAGGGTTGTTCTGGTGTCAGGCAGTGCTAAAATCAAGTCCAATCAATCAATAAATAAAAGCTGTTTAAAAATTAGTCTGGCAAACTAGGAGTGTGAGTTGAATACTATAGATTTATTGGGACAGTACATTTAGAAAATATGAATTACAGTAATTTGATTTTTTACAACAAAATGTATGCACTTTAGGCCAATTTGTAGGATTGCAACAGACCAACCCAGGATATCTCTGAAAATTGTTACATTATTCTTCATTGCTGTTTTAGGTAGACTTAATCTTTAGTGCTCCAGAAACTCTCCTTGTAAGGATTGTTACGGGTTCATCATGATAGATTTCCATCCACTTCAATTGTGAAAACTGGAGTAGTCAGAGAGGGGTCTTTGAAAACCTGATGGTGTAGTAGTAATATTAAGGCAACTTCAGCAGGGACCTGTAGTTGTTTTAAATTATTCTATCACTAGCCATTTCTGTGGCTAAAGGAGCAGCTAACAAAATGAATTGTCCTCATTTGTTTGTTTGTTTTTAATCCCACCTTTATTATTTTTATAAGCAACTCAAGGCAGCAAACATACATCCTTCCTCCTCCTATTTTCCCCACAACAACAAACCAGTGAGATGACTTGGAATGGGAGAGCATGACTGGCCCAAAGTCACCCAGTTATTCATGCCCAAGGCAGGACTAGAACTCAGTTTTCTGCTTTCTAGCTTGGCACCTTAACCACTAGACATACATTGATATCATACATATCCGAAAAGCTGGATAGCTATTCTGTAAGCAAACCATATGCAAATAACATCTTTTTTAGCCTTTCATTCATAATTTATATCTTCACTGCATGCATTCATCAACTCACTCCACAAGATCAGACCATCTTCATTCAAATTGATTATATCATTTCTCTTCATCTCACATAACATTTATTTTTTTCTCTTGTTGCATTTGTTAATTTATGTTCTTTAATATTAAGCCACACTCTTCCATATGCCATAACCATTACTGATACTGGTTTACATTGCCCATCATGGCTTGGTCAATTCAATCTTTCACATAACACTTTGTAGTAATATAGATAGAATTTTAAATTAGGTTATCAGCTTATTTGTACAGTTCATTATACCTGAAACATGCTTACATTATTCTATGCAAACTAGGGATGAGAGGCTACCTTTCAAGCCAAACATACTGCTTCTTGCTTCTTGCCACATAGTAGGTGTATACAATATAATGCAGTTCATTTGTGTTAGACTGCAATGTTTAGTTTATTTTCCTGTTGCACAGATAACATACCCAGCATAGAATTTATTTTTAAATTTAGAGTGTTGAACATTAACAGGAGAAATATATATATTCAAGATCAAAGACCATGATTAAACAAAAGCATCAGAATGAATTCACATAGTATGCCAAGTTATAATAGCAGCAGAAATAGCAATAGCACTTAGACTTATAAATCTCTCCATGGTGCTTTACAGTACTCTCTGAGTGGTTTACAAATGTCAGCATATTATCCCCAACAATCCCAGTCCTCATTTTACTGACTTCAGAAGGCTGAGTCAACCTTGAGCCAGTCAGGATCAAACTCTTGGTTATGGGCAGAGTTAGCTTGCAATACTGCATTCTAAACACTGTGCCACAGTGGCTTTCATAATGTGCTTTAGCTTTAGTGTACTTGGTGAACAGTTATGTTCCATTATTGACCAGTGAAAACATGGGTCTAACTGACACAACACATCCAGCCAGGTTAACTATTTTTGGTCCCTGTCCCAGATAATTAGACTAATCAGGAATAGTGCTACTGTTTGTAGAATCCAGAATCCAACCCATCCTTCTGCCCTGCTCACCTCCACCCTCCTATGTTCCTTGGAATACTGACAAAGCTTTACGATTTAAATCATCCCTTCCCTTTTGGTCAGGCTTGCACTAGTGTGGGGAGGGGGAAGCTATAAAATTGCTCTGAGCATTAAGAAACACCAAAATGTATAACATCCACACACTGTCAACATTTCCTGTTTTCTTCTAATTGATAGCACCCTTTTTATTATTTCACTTCCATTTGTTACCCCACCTCTTCTCTATCATTTGTACCTACCCTACAGTATATTTTTCCCCTTCATTCCTCCTCCACTCCCTTAAACCCATCCCTCGCAGATGGTATTCAAGGCTCTCTAATAAGATGTCAAATGTTAGTCTTCTTCTCCCACTCTTCAGCCATTTCCTTTGATCTGGGCAGAAAAACAAAACAGAAAAGGACAGCCACACCTTGGAAGATACAAAGCTTCTTTATTGACAAGAAACTCAGAGCAAGGGAGGTAACTTTCCTGCTTGGTTCAAACCTTATATGAGGGAAGAGGAGGAGGGGGGGATATGGGAGGATGAGTAGAATAATAAGGACAAATGCTAGCAACCTGTAGGAGACTGGGGGACAGCTGGGAAAGTAACAGGAAAAAAGTTGGACGTAGACACCAAAAAACAGGAGAGAAGTTAATTAATAGCTATTCTCATAAATGGCAGCCCAGTCCAGGTTTCAAATAGTTAAGGAAAGAGATTCAAAACAAGGGGCTCCTGCTTATTGAATTAGATTGGAAACTCCTATCACGATTTTCAAGATTCTGTACTTACTTGCTTTTTTAAAAAAATGAATATTTTTAAATTTCTTTCTTCATTGTGCTCTTCTGTGAGGGGTTTCATACATCTCAGGGCACATTGATGCTCTATTCAACACATAACTGAATTAGCAGGGTTACTTGTTAAATAGCATAGCATAGCCTTGGCAGTCCATGCCCACATATCCTAAATACTAAATCTATACAAGCAAAATGTGGATTGCATTGATTAGAGGTTATTGTAGCTTGACAATGAAGACAAGGCACTCAGTGAAGCTTATTGAGATGCCCAAATGTTCACTCTACTACCAGGTGCTGTGACAATTGTTGGAGGTCCCTTGCTCCCACATACTATATATAGGTAGCCACAGATACTATTTTCATTCTTCTTCCCTGCAAGCAGGGGGGTCCAGAACACCAGAATTTCACATGTTCACCTGGACATCCCTGACTAGAGCATCAGGCTTAGGAGAATAGCAAAACACACTTTTGGCAGTTCATGACTATCTCCAATTATACATCCTTAAGAATTAGTACTTTTCTGGAATGCCTTCTTGCATCCATCAAGCCTGTAGCAACATGCAATATCTGTAGGGCCAATGTTTGTTATACATTCAGGACCATACTTTTCTGAGGCCATGGCACAGCACACTTCCTATTAACTGAAAGCCTTCTTCTGAAGCATACATCCTTTTCATGCCCTACTTTGACATTATCTCATGCTGTACTTTGAATCATCACATTCAAGTTGTATACAATCTTACAGAAGATCTAATAGGAAGTGTATTCATGCCAAATGGCTGCTTACAAGAAGGTGGTAGTTGTAGTAGTAATAGCATTAGTAATAATAATGCATTGTGGTCGATCATTTACTCTTTTTGTGTGGCTCATCAGAAGGGGCATCCAATTTTTTTCCCCTAGAAAGTCTAGGTTTTTCTGTTTGTAAACTTTGTACCCAAATAGCTTCTAGTTATACAAAGGACTAATACTTCTCATAATTAGTTGATTTTTGGTGGTCTCAGCAGTAACCTCTGAATAACTCCATTAAAAGATGGGAATAGTCACTAACAAAGGGTTAACCTTGCATGCTGACTGTGAAGATAGTTGGGAATTGTTCACATTTCATCAATGTGTTATATATTCTAAGAGCGAAGCAAATCTGACATTTCACTGCATTTCTCGCTCACAAGGGTTATGTTCTTCAGGATAATGATTGATCAGGATTCCCAACGTAACACTGATGCCACCTGCTAACCTTGCCTGGGTGTAGAGAAAGATGTGTCAGGGAAAGATACAGCTGGAAAATATACGGTACCCATGGCAACCTCTACTGAGGAATATGGAGATAACCTTGAGGAAGAAATGTTAAAAAGGTTAAGTAAAGATCCTCATAGTTTTGGGAAAGAAAACGGGTGAGGAAAAAAAATCAAGATAAACCTGCCTTGATTCTCTTTAATATAAGAGTGGGCAAATTCAGTCAGGCTTTCAAAATTCTCTTTACAATATATCCTATAAACATAGTGTTCCAGTACCTGGCCTCCCTTGAAGGACTGGACACCTGAACAGAAATATGTGTTCTCATCAGCCTCCAAAGAATAGTTCTGGGGATCTAGCAGAAAATTAGCCATTATTCCTATGAATGCTCAGGAACTAGGTCCCAACTGAAGTAAAGAGTAAGAGGAGATCAGTTATAAACCACCCACGGTGATTGGTTATCAGAATCATATATTTGGAGATGTGATCCAAGCCATATTCAGAATGCTTAAAATTTAGTTTCATGTATAATAACTCAGAGATCAAAATAATCAAGCCATCAGTCTTAGCCAAACCTTTCTATGAATCTTATTGAAGTAGCTGCAGGCCATCTGCATTCTGGCTAGGAAATCATCCATTAGCCAAAGGAGTTTCAGTAGGCAATTGGATCAACACTATCTATACGGAAGAGTGCATTGGCCTCCTCAGTCAGATTAATTGCTTAGTAAATGCATGTAGTAGGTTCACTGCAAAGAAAAGGAAGTATTGAGCACAAAAGAACAAGTATCCCCAACATCCCAAATCCATACAGCTTGCAGGGTGTTCTCCTCAATGCCAGATGTTTGTCTTTTCATGCCAAACATGGGAAGCCTTTGTTTCCATAATTGGGACTAGCAATTTGGCATGTGGTAGCTAGGTAGCGTGGCTACCTAGCTACCACATGTGGGAGGGAAGGATGACATTTGGATATATCTTTAGTGCTCTAAAACTGGCAACCAATATTCATATGGGTTACATGAAAGAGGAAGATGTTTTCAAATACCCATCCACCCTAGACACTACACTGCCCCTAGACCTTTATAATTGGTTGGCACATGTGAGGCAGGCTGGCCTTGGGATTTGCAACCTGCATAATGCAATCATTTTCTAGCCATCCAGCAGATACTGATGAGCTGCTAAGCTGCCACTGTACCCATATTTGGATGAAAGCCAAGCACACTGAAATCCATCAAGAAAAGTGACAGCTGCTACTGTAATGGAAGCCAATAAGAGAAAGCTTGCCATAGCAAGCAAGAGCATCTAATGAGGTGATAGTGAGAAGTATTAGTGGGATCAAAGCATTTCAGAAAACCATAAATATGTTCCAAAGATTGTCAACATCCTGTCCTTAATATCCACAAGAATAGACATTACAGAGCATCAGGAAGTTCTCTTTCTACATCTTTTCATATATGAATATATGAAAGTACATTTGGCCAAAACAGGAATTGGCATAAGACTGTGGTTAGAATGTGAGATTTGTGTTTAAATGCACTGTGGTACATTTTTTATTCTTTTGACCATTGCTTCCTGGTAGTCAAGTAATGTGTAAAATCACAGGAATATATATACAATAAGTGGGGAGTCTTATCCTAGGGCTGGTCATCTAACCCTTCCAGAAGGTTCTCTCTTCCTCAGCTTTGTCCTCAATGCTTAGAAATCTAGGGCATCTCTGACAGAACACTGCAATGTACCAGGTGGCTATTGAATCCAAGTCATGGAACCTGGAACCTGGAGACTTTCTTTATAGCTTTGTATGTTCCACTGGAGCAGCATAATGTTCCAGCTTGGATGTTCTGGGCATGAATGGATAATCAGAATCAACTTAAGAATTTATTTTTATCTCATCTAACATGTCGTCACATCTCAATGTCAGTCTTACCTTTCAATGCTCTATTCTTCTTTCCTAAGAAAATCCAACCTTCTACTTTTCCAAATGTGTAATTCCCCCAAAGGAAATAAAGCAAAAGAGTTACCATCAGTTCTTACCAGAATTTGAAAGATTATGGTGAATTGCTATCCAAAGAATGAAGACTACTTATACACAATTGTTCTTGAAAAAACTGTGGACCTCAGCCAGAGCCATTTAGGTATTCTATGGCTTGCTAGTTTATGCACACTGGGTTGATTTCACTCTCTGCTCCATTTATTATTGCTACTCTGTACATCATGTTCAGTCTTGGCAAGAAGAAACATTTGTCAATTTTGCTTCCCAAGGACAGTGATTCTAACTTGGCAGAAAAGACTATAATACTTATGCCAAATTGGAGGAAAAGAAGAAAAACTCAGTAGCAGACAAGCTTCTTAAGAATCTGTCACTAGTGGCACATAAAATTCTAGTTTCAATTGCAGTGACATATCAGGATCAAAGTCCTAGATAACAAGAGAGAAAAATCTTTCTCTCATTCCTTTTCGTCCCTTCAATCTGAAAGGATTTGAGAATCCCTCAGCTGGTTCAGTTTTAGAATCATATTTAAATAGATCATTCTGCTCAACCACTTATTTTTGCTAAGTATGCTTAAAACTACTGCTCAAGGACTGATCTTTCTGCCCATTCTTACAATATCCATCTTGGTATCTTTGTGATGTTCATAATCTGTGCAGGAAGTGTACAATATTTGTTACGATACTATAGGAATATTACTGTTGATGATCATAACATTTTTGTGGGGTTATCTAGTCAAATAGCTATTGCTTTAAACTGGCATTGTATACTTATGTTTTGGGGAGTATATTCTATTAAATATTGTAGAATGCACTATTTGTTACGTATATTGTTAATCCAGTCCTATGTATTTTTAATTTTTAGTTTGAAATAAATTCAGGTGAATTCAATATAGGTAACATCATAAACTGCACATACTCTAATTTTAGAAGAAAGGGAAAATAGCTTTCCAAGATTGTAATATTTATAAATCTTCATCGTGTTTCTTCTCAAACTGCTTCTAATATTTCAATCTATTATTTTTCATTATAATTTCTATACAGCCCATCTAAAGACAAGATTTCTAACTGACCTAATCATGTTGATGAAAAAGTCACTGACCAGCTTGGTAAAATTGTATTCGCTGGAACATTTATGATTTGGTTCTGTTTACTTAACATGTTTTATCACAGCAACTTTATTCAGTAAATAATAACACTTAATACAACACATTTTTCATGATGTGTGAATAATTCTTTCAAGTATAGATATACTTTTTCCATAATAGTCGAATTCTATTTAATTTTATATTGTCTTTTCTCCAATGTGTATGAGATCCATAATCCCAGCAAGGATGCTTCAAATTTCAGCCTTATTTTCATTTTCAGCCCAATGAAAACCAAAGTCTAATAAAAACCAAACTGTGTAAATCCAGCTGGATGACGTTCATTGAACCCTATACTAAAAAAAAGTGGGGAAAAAAATCATTTTTAATGGGTATGATATAAACTAGTTAATTTCTTATAAATTTCCACGAAATTTAAACTTACTTCACTCTAATTTTAGTCTGCATAATATAATTTTTAATTAGCATTGTATCAAAGAATAGCTTTAGGATACTTTGTTTTCATGTTTGTAGGAAATTATGTCATAGTGTCAACAAATCAGTAATATCAAAACACGAGATAACTAAGAACATATATTAATATCATTTTTTAAAAAAAAAATGCAAGCAAAATTAACTGCAATGCAGTTGTCATTCTTCCGAGTAGCTTCCTGACAAATTTTTCCGTGAAATTTTCTCAATTGGGCTGTTTCTCCTTGACAATGACACAGAAAACCTGCGTTACATTGTACCGATAGTCCCATATTTCATAAATGATTCCCATGTACTGTACACATTTCACGCGCCCCTTCCAACTTCTTTAAAGCAAGAATGGCGACCCAGATGCATATTCTGCCAATCCCAACACAGCCCAAAGCCGCCGAGCATTTTGTGCGCCCCCCTCGACCCCCAATCACAATTGCTTTGCAAACTGGCAAACCTCTCCCATTCTCTCCCGCCTCTCTCCTGTCCTTCAAAAACCGCTGAGAAACGCACCAATTAGAAAATTGGTCGTGATTACCTCTGGCCAATGAGATAAAAGTGACAAATCAGTTGTCAGGCAGTTTTGGAGCAGCAGGCCCAATCGGGACAATCTGCCACTCCTGCGCAGAGGGAGGCGGCGCCAGTGAGGACAACCGAGAGAGGAGGCCGAGCCGGCGGGAGAGGCCGAGCGGGTCAGCTCGTAGTTCTTTAAGATCCGGGATGCCCTACAAGCTGAAAAAAGAGAAGGTGAGGGGAGCAAGCGGGTATGCCGGGAAGATGCTCTGTTAGGAAGACGAAAATGTAGTGCAAAAACATGCCCGGGCCTGGCAACGACCGAGCTCGGGGCCTCCGCCGGGAGAGGAGCCTCCCCACCCGCGCGTCAGGGACTGAAGCCGCAGGCTGGTAGGGCGGGTACAGGGGCTGCTGCAGCACTTTATTTGCAAGAGTCACAGCCCTTTCGGGCGACGCAGGATCCGTGTCGTGCAACAGTTACAGGAAGCGATCAAGGCACACCTGCGTGCAAGCCAGACCTAGGTTTGCCACATACAAACGTCGCTGATACCGACACACACAGTGCAGACAATGCAGTTTAGGTTACCTCCGGCAAAGGCCTTTGGTGGTGGGGTTGTAGTGCGAGATGTTTAGAGGGAAAGCCGGCTTTACTGGTCGCCGTCATTTTTCATGCACTCTCATAGGAATCTCCACGGAAGAAAAGCGAATTGAAGTTGTGCGTTTCGGTGGCCCTGTTCATAAATAAAAGGTCTTTGGATGTGCCTGCATCGCAGAATGGAAAATGCCAGTACTCGTATGATTACAGCTTAAGATTAAGATATGCAGGCTCCAAAAGCGGGGCGAGGGGGGTTGAACTGCACGATGCATAGACAATTGCGGAGGTGGGGAAGAGAGAAGGAGGCTGGTTGCAGAAACAGGAGAGAGGATTTAGTAGAGATTGTCTCTGTGTTATAATACAGAAGATCAAGAGTAAAAAAAAATCCACATGTCCCACTTTGGTAGTACAGATTTTAATATACAGGTAGTTGCAAAGCACTGTTCTTTGTTAGACGGGTATCCACTAGTCTTCCACATCCATGCAGATTTTTGTATGCAGATGGACACTATGACATAGGCCCTCCATACATCTGTATGGAAGATACTGTAGATAGGCTTAAAGAGAGTCTGCCCTCTTATCCAGCATTACACTTACTTACAAAGTTGTAGAACACATTGGATCCATTGTTGCCATTCTTACTAGATTGTGCAGATAAATATAGACAAAACTGTGTATTTGTTCCAAAAACATTGCTAAGTAAGCAGTTGGAGATTAAGCAAATTCAAGGCCTGTGCATGTGCAGGCTGACATAATTCTCCAATGGTGCATGTACTTGACCAGTATACAAAAGATAGAAGTGTGTGGACATGTATATCCATTCCTAAGTTTGTGTGTTTTAGAAAGGAGCACTTTGAACAAATGTTTAATAGTATTTTGTGTCAGCACAGATTTTGTATGCAATATGTGCAGATGCAAAATATATAATACTGAGGATACTGGTGCACAGTACAAGTGGGCCTTGAGTTATGACCACAGTTAGGACTTGAATTTCCATCACAAAACAATGTGGTTGTTTAGTGAGTCACACCTGATTTTACAACCTTTTCTGCTGTGGTCTTTAAGCGAATCTGTCTTCCCTCCTAACTTTGCTTGTTGGAAACCCCCTGAGAAGGTTGCAGATAATGATCATGTGATTCCAGATGCTGCAACTGTCATAAATGCATGCTGATTTACAAGTGCTTGAATTTTGATTATGTGACCATGAGGACACTGCAACGAACATAAATGTAACTCACTTTTTTTCAGCGCTGTTGTAATGTTGAATGGTTGTTAAATAAATGGTTGTAAGTTGAGGAGTACCTGTAGATTTTAAATAGGCACATCTACAAAATCATGTCATTGACATTACTTATACAGTTGTGTATAGCTGCAAGCAGATGGTAGGCTTTGCTTCTCTAGGTTGCAGAAATCTACAAAAAGTACACCAGGAAAACTCAGAGTATAAGCACAGATCTGATCAAATAATAAAAAGGCACACCAATAATTCTCGTTTTAGTGGAATGCAAGTTAATATATGTGTGAAGTTCATGAATGCATGTGCAGTACATGGTATAAATACATGGATCAATTTCAGAGAAGAGATAGCTCTTGTAGAATACACAGACATGCTGAGTCTAAGATTGAGAAGTATGGCATGTCCAGTAATGGAAAATGGTCATGCTTTCCTTGCAGATTTCAGGTTCATGTCTAAGTACAATAGTTCCGTCTAGATCTAACAATAGTGCTGTCTAGGTTGTAAAAACCTCAATGTGTCCTAGATAGCAACAAATAAGTCTTTATATTATTTAGAGGTCAGCTGTGTTTTTGTATTCTAGCTGAGAAAGATAGGTGTTTAAAACCTGGAAAACTGCATCTTAGCAGTGTAGAAGAGACTATTTTAAATTACAGGCATCAACAGTTTGAGCTGGTAAAAAATTGCTTGCTTCTACCTCTGATATACCTTTCCTTGACTTTGTATGTAAAACATTTTAAATTCAAACTTATCTGATATCATTGAAAGTGCTTTGAGTGCTAAATGGCCATTTTAACTTCAAAGTAGGTTGGAATAGTTCTGGTAGGATTGGAAAAGCTTGTTTCAAACTTCAAACAGGTATTTCGAGCTTAATACATTTTGCATGTATTTAGTCTTGACACATTTACTTTTAGTCTTTACACAGTTTTAGAACTATGCTCAAGCAAAGCTTATGTCTGAGAAGACATTTGTAGGTTTCATCTGCTAGTATATTGTGTGTGTTGTAGGGTTTTCTTTCTCCTGCATCTTATATTTTTCATCTTTTAAATATGTTTCTAAACTTTGTAAGCTTTTGTACAATCCTAACATAATCTGGGTGCATCCTATTAGAGAAGAAGAATGCTGGATGTCTAAATTGTAACTAAGGAAAAAAGACACAGTTCATAGTGCCTGAATAACATACATGCAGTTTAACCCACCAGTAGGGTATGTTGTAGTCTGCAATGTGAAACACAATATTCAGAATTTTTGAACAAAATACAGTAACGTTATCTTTAAAATACTTATAAGAATTGTGCTGTTTGCCATAAGTGACAGATTTTTTAAAAATCATTTAAAAAAAATAGTATTGTACATCTGATAATGTGTTTTTAATACTTAGAGGGTAGCTGGAAACTTTTTTACCTTTACTTGGAATGATGATAGTTATACTTTGCTTTTTTCTTTTCATAAAAGTAGAAGTGTGTCTGTTCTAGTTTCTTTATATCCACAGCAACCAGTAGTAGCAATTCTCGTGTTATATATGTTCAGTTTATATATGTTATTGCTATTTTCATTGCATCGCTCTCTTTGGTAGCAAAACCTATCACATCTCTTCTGGCAATAAGTCTAAGAGATTTATTATGGACTAAATTTTTGTAGATTGTAGTTTACTTCAGAATTTGCATCTGTTATGTACCTTGTGGGATTTAGAGGTGACAAACTTGATAAATGTGTTGATCTTTTAATTGCCGCGAATTTCTCTCTCTTTTAATTTTTTGCTTTCTAGGAAAATACGACTATCCCACTGAAAAATATCGGTTAAATTCACTTGTCTTGGCAGAGTCCAGCAAAGACTCAACAGTTTATTCTAAACTACAGTCCAACAGGCATTTTTACAGGGTGGGGTAGAGGGCAGGGCTTAACAAAATTGAGTGACCACTCTAAAAGGAGAAGAATAAATCATTCTGGGGAACTGCCTCGACAGTGGTTTGCTTTGGGCAGATCTTTCTCCTATGCTGGGAAACAGATTTCAATTTGCAAGAGCTTGTGCAATATGGTATAGCAATTTTATTTATAGAAAAGTGTTTTTCAGTTTTGTGGTACCTATCTTGAGGACAGTCTTGTACATCACTGCATCTAAATAAATGCTTTTGTATCTTTCATTTCTTTTGCCTTTCTTCTAGGAGCCTCCAAAATCTACTAAAAGCACTACAAAGGCTAGCAGCAGCAGTGGAAAAGATGGAGGTAATGCAACAGAGAATTCAGAAGAGGTAATGGATTGAATTAATGTCTTTTTTATTTTCTAGGTTTATTTTCTGACTACTGCAATTTTATTTTCTTATTTAAGGATAAACCATATTTATTAAGATAAAAATTGAGAGAATTTGGCAATAATTCCACAGCATACTTAGCTATAGTTAAGATAATTGTAGATTGCTTGTATCAATTTTTTTCAATTTATATTACATTCTGAACAATGAATTAACCACATTGCCTCAGTTTGCACAAGACACTAAAGGACACATGATATCACGTGTTATACAAACCCAGCCTCTGATAAGGATGGGAAATTGATTGAGAGAGAGGGAAAATGACAACTATTCATTTTCTTATGAGTTTGTCTTGATAAGGTTCTAACCTACCTTTCCCTAAATGAATGCTGTTTAGAATTGTTTGATTACAATTCCCATAATCCTCAGTTTGTCTGATATGAGAAGAATTGGTGTCCATTACAGCTCGAGTATACAGTATGGAGAAAAGAAAGCCAACAAAGAGACTTGTAATAAACAACTATCCTAAATTGTCTTTCTGATTATAGAATCAGGCTTTTGACAACTTGTAGCCCTTGATCTAAATTACAAAGTGGTTTGCAAGTAGGTAGTCGAAACCATTATCAAGTATGATCTTTCTTTCTTTTAGCAACCTATTGAAGTATTGGGCGGGGGGAGGCTGAAAAGTGTACAGAAGAGTTGGCTAAAAGATGTTTCATCCACTTTTGGCATTATTGTGTTCAGAAAGCCACTTTGAAGGGAAAATAATTTGCCTTCTGTTTTTAGGGTTGAGCTTTGGTCATACTGGAGATATTAGCCATGCAGATATCATGTAAAATTGTTTATTTTTTCATCTTAAAGACATAAACGTTCACTTTATCAGATGTATAAAAATGTCCTGGGTACATTGGAAAATCTAGGAAAAGTGTGGCGAAACCAGGCAAAATACTATACTATACTTTTCTCTTAACATATTAGTTGCAGCAGATCAGTTAGGTCAAAAATAAGATTATATATATTTTTTTATTTGGATGGAAGAAGGAAATTATTAAATACATTATCAAAGAATAATCACATTAACTACATTTAATTTCAATTAATTTAAATATAAATAAAATTTAACTTCTATCTTAGCCGCCTACTTTGCTTGTTGAGCAACAGTGTGGCTTGTATGGGCAGCATGACTGTATACTGGATTGGTTGTTGTTTTTAATTAAAATAAAGAATGAGTCCAGTTTTCAAATAGTCAGCAAAAATAGAATTGTTTTAATGCTGTTTTAATATTTTAATGCTGGTTCTAGAAGTAACGTTTTACTGCATGATCTCTAAACATATATTAAGCTGTTATGAACATTCTGTATAACTGATAAGCTTTAAACTGGAACTTTAAGAAAATTATAAAAGAAAAAGGATATATAGAATATGAATATAAAACTGGCTCAATATTTAACATATATATATATCTAGATCATATAGACGCAGCTATTCAGATAGGAGTTGTACCCATTGTTTTCTGCAAGTAGAGGTTAATTGTTTCTGGTGTAGAATATTTAAAATTTTCAGATCTGTCCTCCAGAACTTTTTTACAGTTGTTATTTTATGAAATCTGTAATATTTCATAGCTAAAGTTGGGGTTATCAGACATAATCTTGCTAGCATGTTCTCACTTTAAAACAATGATTGGAGCAGAAATGGAGGTATTCAGTTTCTATATGAACTATGCACACTTCAGAACACTAGAACCACTTCGGCCTTTATTTTCTACATTCTGTCCAGTTTTTCCTTCAGTTTCTCATACTGTTACTTGGCATCACTACATCTATCACTACTACTGGTCCTGGTCTGGTTGGTTGGCCAATATCTTTTGGTTCTGGTCTGGTTGGTTGGCCAATACCTACTTGTTTTGCTGGATCTTAGCTTTCTTATTTTTCATTACCATTTGTGGGATTTTCCATCTAGATTTAGGAAGGTCTAGCCCATATTCTGTACAGATATTCCTGTACACAATGCCAGCTATTTGATTATGCCGTTCAGTGTTAGTGTATGCTGTTCCTTCCTGAATCTTACACCCTGCTACTATATGTTGAACTATCTCCAAGGCTTGTCTGCATAGCCTGCACCTTGAATCCTATGAACCATTGCTTCTGTGGATCTGGTGCTGTCTTTTAGTCCAGCCT
Organism: Protobothrops mucrosquamatus; assembly: GCF_001527695.2. Taxonomy (NCBI): domain Eukaryota; kingdom Metazoa; phylum Chordata; class Lepidosauria; order Squamata; family Viperidae; genus Protobothrops; species Protobothrops mucrosquamatus. The sequence continues at coordinate 65,282 of NW_015389177.1, read as the reverse complement.
TTTCCAGCCACTGGTAGGATTTCCCAATGTCTACTACCTCAGCTATCTGTCGATGGTACATCCCATCTTGTCTTGCCATGGCACTTCTTCTGTTTGATCTTCTTCCCACATCTGCTGCTGCTTCAGGCATTCTCTCAGCAGCTCATCTTTGGGTGCCATCTTATTGATGTAGCCTTGCATGCTCTGGGTTTCATCTGTGACTGTGGCTTCGGCACACAACAGATTGCGAATGTGTATATTATAATTTTGATTATAATAGTAAAATCTAATTCTAAAAATAAAGTTTAAACAAATAATAGGAGTAAAAATGCAGGGAGGAAAAAGAAAGTAAGAATATAATAAAGAAAAATAAATATAATGAATGACTTCCAATCTTCATCACAGTGAATTTATTTAAGGCAATCTCATTAACCACTATGCGCAACAGAATTCAGTAGGCCTCTTCCATTTCTTAATCTAGTGTAAAAAGACAGATTTTTTCCCCAAAATGAAAATGATTCAAGGAAAATAAAAGCTGTAACTGTACATTGAGTCATTAAAGGTGTATCAGTACAATGGTAATCTCAGAATGCTTTGAGTTTTAGTGCTTTTTTTGAAGATAATTAATGATAACTTTAGAAGGGTACATGTGGCAGCAAAAATCTGGCCTTATAACTTGTTAGTGCATGAAATTGATCCTGCTGCTGATAAAGAGCAGCCAGTGTTTGAAAAGGTTTGGAATAATTTTTCAATTGCTATTGGAATATATATTCTTATGACTTTCCTTGTTTGGCTGACTGCCGAAAATAGCACAAGCAAGTAAAGAAAGCACTGAAATCTTAGAGTAATTCTAGGGTAGTCTTCCCTAACTTGCTTCCTCCAGGTATGTTTGAAGACTCTAGAACAGTGGTGGCGAACCTATGGCATGCGTGCCAGAGGCGGCACTCAGAGCCCTCTCTGTGGGCACGCGTGCCGTCACCCCAGCCCCGCCTCTCCCCGCGGCCCCCTGCTCACCAGCAGCCTCCCTGGAGGAGAATCGCCCCCGGGTGCGGCCCACACGGAGCAGCGCAGCCAAGGACATAACCTGGCAGCAGGGACATGACTCCACCCTCGCACCCCATAGCCTGCAGATGATGCTGCGGGGTGTGGGCGGAGGGCGTGGCTGCCATGGTGCTGCAGGGCTGCCTGGGTGATCTGCTGCGGGCCATGGAGGCGGTGCGTGTCCCTGCAGGTGGGCGGGGCAGGGGGCGGGTGGGGGCGGAGCAGGTAGGGTGGGAGGCGGAGCAGGGGCGGGGTGGTGGTTTTTGGGCACTCAGTCTCTAAAAGGTTCGCCATCACTGCTCTAGAATTCCCAGCCAGCATGGCTGCTGGTACTGGGAAGTGGTAAGGAAGGCAACAAAGGCAGAGCAGTAGCTCTGCCTTCAGACTTGCAAGGTTTTGTTAATATAGCCTTACGAGAAAGTAGAATTAGTTCATATTGTCCCATTTCCTATGTAGTTTACTTGGGAGGGGTTATATCTACATAAAGCAAGCATACATTAGTGTCCAACAAAAGCCACGTCAAGCCACATTAACAGAACCTCGCAAGTCTGAAGGCACAAACTTCCTGCCTCCACTTTTTACTGTTTGAACCATTAGATTTGAGTCTTTCCTAAATTTCTTTCTCTTACTGTTATGTGACTGCACACTCTTGCCTCTCTTGACATAATGTTTCCTAGGCAGCCTCTTTTGCCCTAGTTTACCATGGCCATGCATACATTTTATTATATTAGTACATGGTGTGGTTTGCTTATTCATAATTTGTTCATTAATCTGAAACTTGCTATGTTCATGCTGCATTCTAAACTTTTAAGTCACTGTTCACAAGCTAAGTGCATGAGATTGAATAAAACACTAAACGAAAAGCAACAGCTACCGGTTGATTTGAGATAAATAAGCCTAACAGTTATACAGTGTAGTACTATCTGGATACCACCTTTTATTTAAAATAAAACAAAATACTTCCCTGTATTTTCAAAGCATGTACAGGAGAAGGGTAGGGTGGGGTCTTATCTCCTTGCCATGACCTTTCTGTTGATCAAATCATTGTTGACTGCTTTGCACTGACTTCTGGATAGATCAATCCTGGGATACTCATTTATTTTTAGGACAAGTATAGCCAAGAAAAGAAAGCTTGGCTTTTAAAAACAGGTATGAAAAGAACCGTGGATAAGAGCCCAAAGGCACAAGTAAGGGCGAACGTTGAAAAAAAAGTCAAGAGAGCAAAAGCAACTTCAGAGCCAACATTGATAACAAGGCCTTGTTTGTCTTGGACCCCATAAGTGAGAGCAAGATGCTGGTAAAATGTAAAAAGTTAGAAGAAGGAACCCAGTCTTTTCTAGAAGAACAACCATTTCTAACTGATCTGTCAACTACTGCATTCACAGTGCAGTTTTTATTTAGTTCTTTTATGTGGTGCTGGAAATCTTCAACATTACACTGTACCTCCTTTCCCCAGCAGTGTACAGCAAAGAATATTCTCAAACAGGAGTGCTGATGATGATTCTTGACGTTTCTTTTCTGTTAAAAAGAAATAGTTCCTTTTTCATAAGTTAGGAATAAAGATGGCATAGGAAATGCCCTCCCGCGTAAAAAGGATTGAAGGATACTCAATCCTCTTTACCTGTTTAAATCGGGCAGCTTGTGGCCCAAAAGGCTCTCGTAAGCCTCTGCCTAATTTCCGATGGCTTCTGTAAGAGATTGGTTTGAAGCTTCTGAAAGCTATTTCTCTCTTCCCTGAAATCTGCTGTTTAGAAGTGATAGAAGAAGGTAACGAAAACAGGCATTTCCGACCATGTTTGGCTCTGTCTGCACCTGTTGTTTGTGTCAGTCCTATGTGCACTACAATCCCCAACAGATTATGTCTAAGTAAGTATGGCCTTTGGCAAAAAAAAAAAAAAAAGTTTGTTTACCAAATTAGAACTTGCTCATCTCCCTCACAGAGGGATTCTGTTGTACATTTCTGAGTTGCACATAAATGATTTTTGGAATCCAGAGGCTGTGTTTACCTGTTGTTTTATCCTGAAATTCTATAGCCATCTGAATTCCTTCCAGCTGCATCATTACAGAATCATAGAATTGAAAAACATCTCAGAGCTCATCTAGCCTAGTCCTCTGTTCAATGCAGGATGCTTTCCGGACTTAGTTTTATTGTTAGATGACCTTACAAAAAATAAGCAATATTACATATTTTTAAAAATCAGATTATTCATTATATAACATAAAATATATATTTTATTATAAAATACTGTGCACATATATGCTGTTCTAATTCATACAGTTGAATATTTTTCCTCCTACATAAATCTTTGGGCTTTCGGGGTAGAGTAGTGCAAAAATATTAATTAAAAATATTTTAATATAGTTATTTTTTTATTCTCTATAACTTCCAGTTTTTATTTGATAGAAGATAGAAAAAAAGAGGAGGATTCCTTCCCTTCCCTACTTGCCTTGATGAGAAAGGGGTGGGGTTTTTTTTGTTTTTTTTTTGTTTTACTTTTCTCTCCTGTTGTGGCCCTGGCAAAATCCATCTTCCCCTTTTGCAGCTCCTATTGACTGTGGGCAAGAACTTTCCTTAGTTCCATTGAAATGGACTGTCAGCGTGGTGGGATGCTTGAGGCTGGGAAATTTCAATTCAAATCACCTTCAGCAATGGAAAGTCAGAGGGTGAATTGGTGCTAATCCTAATACACAGGCTGCTGTGAAGAAAAATGGGAAAAGAGAGTGTGTATTTACTGTATTTCACCCTGTCCTTGCAGATGAAATGTGGGAAAGAAATCTAACAATTAATTTAAAACATGAACTATTTCCCATGTGCAATTTATGCTGATTAGAATCACTCATCATCACAGAGGGTGAATGGAAGCAGTATTCCAATATCTAAGAGGCTGCCACAAGGAAGAGGAAGTCAAGCTATTCTCCAAAGCACCTGAAGGCAGGACAAGAAGCAATGGATGGAAACTAATTAAGGAGAGAAGCAACCTAGAACTAAGGAGAAATTTCCTGACAGTTAGAACAATTAATCAGGGGAACAACCTGCCTCCAGAAGTTGTGAATGCTCCAACACTGGAGGTTTTTAAGAAGAGATTGGACAACATTTGTCTGAAATGGCATGGGGCTTCCTGCCTGAGCAGAGAGTTGGGCTAGAAGACCTCTAAGGTCCCTTCCAATTCTGTTATTCTCTTATCTGTCTGTTAGTGTGTGCTGCTTTTTTAAAGAGAAAGCGGTAGGAGTATACACAGTTTTTAGCAGTATCTGTAGCTTTGGTTCAAAAGAGGCCATCCCTTCTACTTCTTGTTCTCAATAGGAGTACCGTATTTAGCCAACAAACTTTGCAAAAGCGTATTGCTGAAGGAAGTACAGTAATTTACATGAAAACACTTCAAAATATTCTGAACATCTCTTAAAAAATAATATATCCAATGTATGGACTGATTGTATCAGAAATTCTCTGATGAGGTCATATTAGTAATGATATTCTAGATGTTAACTGTTTGACATTTTGACTGCTTAAACCAATACAGTGTTTCTCTCCCTTTTTAATGCACTTTGCTCAAGTTTCTGGAATTGAAAAGTGGCACAAGACCTCTTTGGATTTATAATGAATTGGCTGTGGTGAATCTTGTTAATATGCAGTGGGCAGCCCTGTAGACTGGCAAGCTGCCCTATTGTCCTTGGAAAAGAAGAGGAGAGCAAGTATTATGCAGGGAAAAAAAATGTCCCTGGAAAGTATCGTTTTGTATCAATTGTTTCCCACAGTATTTTCTAGTCTAGGGAATCAGCATGTTCCCCCTACTTTTTCTTATACCTATTTTTCATTCTAGTTCCTAACCATGTGGACCCTATGAAGACTTCTCTGCTATCCATTGTGGAAATGTTTACAAGCTTATAGGGACAGCTGCTTCTATTTGAAATTTCTTTATTGTACTGTTTTGAATTAGCCAGCAAGTTGCTAAGGGATAGATTTGTTAGGAAAAAAACGAAGTCAGAGCCATTGGCATAATTCCAATAGATGTTTTGTTAGCATTGGTCACTGAGTCTCTGTTGCAAAATGAGGGCAGCATTTGGGAATAGGTCCAGTTGAATTCTTTTTCATTTGGTGCTAGTATTTTTTGTCTCCTCAGTTTCCATGTGCCTGTCACTTTCAACTTTTTTTTATTGATGTACAGGTAGTCCTAGACTTGCAACTATATTGATCCAAAATTTTCTGTTGCTAAGCAAGATAGTTGATAAGTGAGTTTTGCCCCAATTTGCAACCTTTCTTCCCACAGTTGTTAAGTAAATTGCTGCAGTTGTTAAGTTAGTAACACTAATTGCTTCCCTATTGACTTGGTTTGTCAGAAGGTCACAAAAGATGATTGAATGACCTCAGGACACTGAAACCATCATAAATATTGTACATGCCAATTACCAAGTACCGAACTTTGATCACATGACCGTGGGAATGCTGCAATGATCTAAGTGTGAAAAATGGTCATAAGTCAATGCTGTTGTAACTTTAAACACTCAATAAATGAATGGTTGTAAGTCAAGGACTACCTGTAATTGTTATGCCAAGTCCTCTTTAATTCCCTTGATTTGGCAAGATTTTGAAAAAGTTGTGTGGCAGTCTTACCTATTTCTACATAGAGTTTTGTGTTGATAATTCCCTTGTGTCATTTTATTAATTTATGCATTCTTGATGTGAACTGAAAAATAAATTACAATCAATATTCTTCCAAGAAAACCAAATAGATACTCACATCCTGGACAATGTCTATAGGATTCTGGAATATGAGTCCCATTAGTGAGAAGGTATCCAACAAATCTGCTATGTGTGGTTGATGTGATTGGGTTGCTTTGTCCAAAGGCAAAAGGAAATATGCTGCTGTAAATATATATTTGCTATTGATACATGGAAAGTCAGAACCATATCAGCAAAAATAATAGGACTGAATGCTGAAGTTCTGGAAATCAGTGAACTCCAATGGGTCACTTCAAAACAGAAGATCATCTACTGTGGACATTAAAATTGTGGAAGCAACAATAAATGTCATGATTAATAAACAAGTGTTAGAGTCAATGAGAGAATTATCTTTAATCCTTTTCATATTGCAGTGATTTAGGTCTGTGATCTAACTGCAGGTGAAACTAATGTACAACAGTTCTTTGCTCATTTAGTATCAAAAGAAAACATAAGTAGTGCTTGATTTGTGACCATAATTGAGCCTAGAATTGCCGTCATAAGTTGAGGCATCACATGACTGGATACAAATTTTTGGCATTTTTTTCTGACAATTGTTAAATAAAAGTGACGGTTGTTAAACAAATCTGTTATACTCAATGGGCATTTTTGCTGGAAACTGGAAGTAAGTGCCAGAAACTGGCAAAAAAGTAAAAAATTGTAGTCATGTAACTGCAGGACACTGCAAATAACCGTAAAGGTGAGCCAGCACCCAAAATGCGATCACATGCCAAAACCCTGGCATTCATTTCTTAGTGAATGAATTAAGCAAATTCAAAAAGAGTATGAACTCTTTTTTCCAGAATATGAGACTGAAGGACTAACCATCCTCTTCCCAAACAAGGCATTGAAACTTCTGTTTACTTGTCTTTATTTATGTTTTATGTTATTGTTCATTTGCTAAGTCATGTCCGACTCTTCGTGACCCCATGGCCCATACACTGCAGGTTCTTCTTCCTTCATTGTCTTCCAAAGTTTGCCTAAATTCATGTTCATTGTGTCGTTGACTCTATCTAACCAATTAATGTTTTAGCTATTTATTTCCTGGCCCTCTATTGCAATATCAGATCCGAGCTAGAACCAGATATTTTAGAACATATATTTATTTATTAGATTTATACGTTGCCCATCTCACTATACAAGTGACTCTGGGCAGCTTAATTTGAAATTAAGTGAGCCCCGGAAAATATTGGTATTCAGCAAGTTGCAAGAGTTTATAGAATTCCAGTAGAACAAGATTTCATTCATTCATTCATTCATTCATTCATTCATTCATTCATTCAATTTCTGTGGCTGCCCATCTCAGTCAATGACTTTGGGCAACTCTTGATACTGCTCTTCAAATGCTGCTTGCAGTTTGTAAAGAAGAATGGAAAACACAGTAATGGTCAAAGGGCTAGGAAATAAAAATATTCCACTACCAAAAATAGAATGCTTAAACTTTTGAATAATTGCATTTACCTCGTGTGCTAGGAAGATAATGCTTAAAGTTTTAGAGTCCAGATTTCAGCAATATATCAAGAACTACTGGAGGTATAAGCTAGATTCAGAAAGTACAGATCACCTAGAATCACATTGCAGACCATCCTATGGGTAATGGAAAAGACAAGAGAATTCCAAAACATACTTCTTTTTGCTTTATTGATTATACTAAAAATTGGAGTGTTTAGACAACAAAAATTGTCGATTGCATTTTAAGACAAGGATGCATACTATTACTCATCTGCATACTGAGCAATTCATATTCTCACCAAACAGTAACAGTTAGAACAGAATATGGAGTGACTCAGTGGTTCAAAATTAGAAAAGAAGCATGTCAAAGATACATAGTGTCATCATATCTATTTAGCTTATATGCAAAACATACCTGACAAAACTGGAGGAGAAAATCAAAAATCAAAATTAAAATTGCTGGAAATAGTACTAAGATATATTGTTGATATTATTTGGGTGGCTGTGAGGAAGACTTAAAGAATCTTATAGAAGGTGAAAGATGGATGTGCAAAAATGCTGTTATGCTCTGTAATGATATTAATTTTTGAAAGCCGATGTTATAACAACTACTAGTGCCAATCCCATGCAAATTAGTGAAGAAGTACTGTAGTAAAAATAATACTCAAAAATCTATGGAGATGATGACTTTAACCATGAAACAAAGATACTGTTACTTGGGATAAAAAAATCAAGACAAAATATTGAAGATCATAATGCCGACAAGATGATGATGATGATGATTATGATGATGATGATGATTAACTACATGGTCTTGGTTATAACATATGTCTGCAAAACCTGGGCAATCAGAAAAGCTAAATGAAGAAAAATCAATGCCTTTGAACTGTGATGGTGGAGAAAACATGAGAACAATTTCCATAGTAAGAAGAACAAACCATTCATTACTGGGTACACTAAAACCAGAATGATTTGACCTATATAATTCCTTGGAGATTCAATAGGAAAATCTTTCTTATTCTCTGTGTAGATACTTGGGTTTTTATTTACACTTTTCACAGCTGACAATTCTTAAAGCAAAAAGAACTTCAAAATTTATATTGTCTGTGCAATATAGTTCTCTTTTTCTACTATATCTTTTCTGTTTTCGGTGTTATTTGATATGAAATTAATTTCTCAGATAAGAGATTGCTTATTAATAATCAGCAAGTAGGAACTTAACACATCATGGCTGAGTCATGCATGGGATGCTTGCCGTTATATTTCTGTTATTTTGATGACTTTCAGTTGGATGCATGAATTGTTGCCTTTTGAAGCACTGTATTTGAATTTATCTGGAGCAGTCTGATATTCTTTCTATAACAATCTGCTAATTCATACATGCATCAAATAATGGTATATTGTTTTAGATAAGATATAGGGATATGCAAATTTGAACCAACTATGAAGAAAAAATACTGAACATTTTGACCATTGGTGAAGGGTATTATTCTTGCCTAATCTTTTACTGGTGTATTTAAAAATTCTTTTTAGTAGATTGATTATTGTAAGATTTTAAAATGAAATACAGTTCTTAAAGAGAGGGCAGAAAGATGAGCTCATCTTAAATTACCCTCCCATGCATATTTCAACATTATAACACGAAACAAAGGAAAGTGAAGTAGTAATGTGTTTTCTGATTTCCTTTCCCCCCCTAATAGGTAGCACCAAATGAGCTTCTTTAAAGGTGGGGTTTCTTAGTGTTGAATAAATAAGGTAATGTAAAGCAAGCAATTCTGGATTATAGAATATGTAACATTGGCCGTATGGTCTAGAAATTGTAGTTCAAAACATCTGGAAGGTACTAGATTTTTATCCTTAATTTAGAAACTCAAATGTCCACATTGAATATTTGCTGCACAAAAAAAGAAGGTGTAAGTTGAATAAATAAACCCAGAGCATGCTTTGAAATAATTTTGTTTTTATTGTCTGTAGTGACAGGAAATCAAACCTTATTAAATGTAACGTGACTGAATATAACTAAAATTTCAAATTAATTAGCACATTTCTCATGTGTTGTGGGCACACCTTGATAAACATCATATAATGGAACTACATATAAATATAATTTCACTGATCATTTTTATAAAAGTATTGTTTTGAGACTAATACGCTTCCTGTTTGTATAAATTGCTCTTTGCTGTACAAGATAAAGAAAAGGCATTAGTCGTTCCAATTTATCCCCTTATATATTTTAGAATGTATGTATTTTACTTTCAAGAGATCAATAGGCCAAGTAACAAATGAAAAATTGTATTTTTGATGAGACTGCTAACTTTAATAAGCATCTGTCATCTTCATTGATAGGAGTAAGTACAGATGCAGATGTTCAAGCAAGGTACATAGTATTACCTTAGACTTGGAAGCATGTATCACACCAAGCTACAGCAGAAGGAAAGATGGATATAGGTCTTGTCTGTTGGCTCTGCTGAGAGACCAGTTCCATTTACTGTAGTTCTTTTCTATATTGTTTCTATATCAGCTTAACAGCTGATAAAGGAACTTCACTCCTTTATAAGGAGGAGCAATGAAACTAGAAAGCTTCAAATTAACTATTGTTTCCCATTTTATCTAAACTATAAGGCTATGTTTACTAGCATTGGATCATACCATTTTATTAAACCAACTTCAAATTCTATGTTACTGCCTTCCTTTGTTCCCAAACTGGTACTGTAACTATATTTTTTTTTGTTTGAGCAGGATAAGAATCAGTGCTTAATTAAAGCACATACAGATAGTCTTTGGTTAATGATCATTTGTTCAGTGATGGTCAAAGTTTTTACAACACTGAATAAATAGTATTTATAGTCCAATGCCTGTAAAGTTAAGTTTTGTAGCTCTCTTGCAGTCATATTGATCAAATGTCAGAATTTGGGTCTCTACTACAGACCCAGTGCTGCTTGTGCCAACATTGTGATTTAGGAGTGCTACCTCAGGCATTGTGCCACAGCCAGCCATCACAGTGCCACAGTGCCAGCCCCAGTCAACTCTGCTGCCCTGCACTCTGCCAGCCCATCCTCCCTAAATGACCTTCAACTGTTTGTTCTTCTCTTTGCTGATAAGGTGCACCTGGCCCGGCCCTATGAAAGGCAATTGCTGGCCACACCAGGCCTTCTGCTCTTCTCCATATTACACACACATATGCAGCCTTCTTGCGATGATTTGAAGGCCTCAGAAACCTCGTGAAGCACCACAATTTGTGTACATGTACAGTACACAATCTGGAGAAGTACATGTAACTTGGAGAAGAGCACCCACAGCCTTGGTGAAGGTCTGTTGGGGTGGCAGGGCCAATGGAGTGCAGAGCAGCAAAAGTGGCTAAGCTTTGCTCTGGGATGGCTGGCTTGAGGGGGCACTCCTTGGTAGCATTGGAACTGAAATGGAGGCCTCAGGGTGGCAGCAAGCAGCTGAGACTGCTGAAGGCGCTGGGCCTCTGCCTCAGCCCCAGTGCTGCTGCCATTGCCACCAAGGAGTGCTGCCATGTAGGGTGGTCAAAAGGGGAGAGATGAGGGGAGAGTTCAAAAGGAGGCAGTCCCCTACCTTATTAGGCTCAGGGCTGGGACAGACGAAGCTAGGAATGGCCTGGATTGGGATTGGTCCTCACCTAACAACTGCTCGAGTTTGATTAATTATGGCAAGAAGGACTGCTAGGATTGTTCTTGTTATGTGAAGTGATCACATGAGGTTGTACTTTATGATCACATTGCTTAGCAACTGAAATTTTGGCCCTAATCACCGTTGTTAACTGAGGACTGCCTGAATAGAAGAAAAAGAAAGGTGATTTTCATGTGAAAAGCAGTGGTGAGACGGATTTTACTACAAATCACAGATTCTTTGATTGACCCTAGACCGTTCCTACATTTTTCACATATGTCTATCTACGTGAGTTGTAGTTTTGTACATCTCACAATTGCAGTATAAAACAAGTAAGCTGGGAAATTTGTCTTTGATTTAGAATCTTTCTAGTATGATTGCTTGAATTCTGAAAGGAGAAATGAATACATATATAAACAGAAGACATACTTAATAATACCAATACTGTCTGGACTGGACCTCTGAGCAATGTTGCCATCTAGATAGGAATAATACTGAGCCCTTTTGGGGGTTGATAAAATTAGTACTTATTGTAGGCACTATATGTATCTAAAATTAAAACAAGTCCAAAGTTAAGCTGACCTCTCCTTAAAGAAGAATAAATAAGAAAGATACAGTACATAAGAATACAATCCAGCTGAAGCCAGTCCTGAAAATTGCCATCTTTTAGTAAATATGTGTGTGAGAGACACAGTTATATATATGCTTATACATGTATTTTTTTCTATATATCTGCTAGAAACCACATTAAAAACTGGTAGCGCTAGGCAAAAAGCCCCTGCTAGTTAAATTTAGTTATCTATATGCTGCAATTCAGTAACACAATATAACAATAACACAAATCAAATATACAGCACCAGGGAATTATGGCTTAACTGTCAGTTTATGGGGTGGATCTCAGCTCTCAAATCAAACTTGAAGTGGTTCCCTGTGGAAACCAGATCTTAATGGCTTTTCCAAATACCAACAGGGCTGGTGCTAATGTAATCTTAGGGAATGCTGTTACACAGAAGGAGATAATAATTGAAAGACACATCTTCATGTCTGCAGAAGTTAATGCTCTTTTAGAGGGACCTGAGCCCTTCCTTCCAGATTTATTTATCAGCAATGGGTGATTCTGAAAGGCAGTACTCCATACTATGTGAGGATCTTCCAGTGGATCATTCTCCAGCAGATTTAATTCCAGGCTTTGAACCCCAAATGACTACTCTTGGTTATTCCAAAAAGTAAATATTTTTGAAATCGTAGTGATATAATTTGGATATTTTTTAAAAATGTACAGATTAAAGAAAGCCTGCATTCTGTGTTTTTCTTCAGATCCAGCAGCAACAGCAGCAGCAACAGCAGCAGACCTCAAATAAGCGTCCCAGCAACAGCACCCCTCCACCAACCCAGCTGAATAAGATCAAGTACTCAGGGGGACCCCAGATTGTAAAGAAAGAACGACGGCAAAGTTCCTCTCGTTTCAACTTAAGCAAAAACCGGGAGCTTCAGAAGCTTCCAGCTCTTAAAGGTGAGAACAGATTTTCTGGGCGATGGCAATGGGTTGTTAGGAAAATTTCAGCAGAGAGACAGCCATGCTAATTTGAGTGGTTGCAGTACAGAAAGGGAAACACCTCTTAAGTCTGGCAAGATATCACATTGCATTAAATTTTCCAGGGATCTGTCATTTAGAAGATATAAATAATTGTAGTTATTCTCTCATGAGGTTAAGGAATTTACAAGGAGAGCATGGATGAGACAATTAATCAAAGTCACAAAGCTGATGTTATGTAGTTGTTAAGATAAGATTTAAGGTTTAAATCCCCACTTAATAATGCAGCTCATTGCATCATTTGGGGTCAAACATTCTTAGTCTATTGTTTTCACAAAATTATGAGGATAAAATGAGGGGAAATTCCTATATGGATCACTTCAAGTTCATAAGGAAAAGGATGGTCATAAATAGACTATATTATGGATTGGCCAAATTCCATACTCAGCATAAGTTGCTTTCATATATTTGCTGAGAAATAAAGTAGTAAAGTGTGTGAAAGATTTGGATGTCAGAGGCATTTTGTCTTGGGAAGTCCATGGAAATCTCTATGTAGAAGATACTAGGACCTTGGATGGAGATGTCTCATGCCTGGGATGTCATACGGGTTTTGTATTTGCAAGGCATCATATTCCCAAACAGGAGACAGACTGTAATGCCTAGTTGTATAAAAGTGACTAAATACTTCTAAGAGGTAGACCACATAGCTCACAGGAACTTCATAAAGATTGCTTAGTATTTTGTGTGAGCTCTTAGTGCAGAAGATCTGTGTCTTCTACAAGTATAATTTCCTTTGCCATGAGCTCATTTGGTTTATCTGAAAGATCATCTTCACAACCAGAATACTGAGTCCATGCCAGTGTTACCTGATGATTGTGAAAGAAATCACAAATAGTACTGCTTTAATTATTTACTAAGATTTAAGGTGTGGTTCTGAAGGAAATTCATGGAGGACAGGGAAATGAATTGAAAGAGAGCTATCAAAAACAATTGTTGGTTAGACAGATGGACAATTGAACTGACTTAAGAGAATAGTTATTTTGATGAGAAATAGCACAGATAAGTGATACATTTATTATTTGAAGCATTACAATTGTTTTATTTGCTCTTGCTACTATTAGCTTATATTTCATGGCTGTTTAGCCTACTTTTTCAAGACTATTTATTTCTCTGTTAGATAAGAGAGGGGCTGGGTGTAGGAGAGAAAACTTAAATTCCCACATGGTTGATAAATGAAGAGCAATATGAACATCTTATCTATCACAACAGTATTGTCAGTGAGCCTATGGAAAGCAGAAGAGACCTTATAATGGTACAAGGAAGGAGAAAAAAACCTGCCGTGTGGTCTATTTGGATATTGGAACATCAACATACTTAGAGCAGAAAGGAAATATTTTTGCCTTTTATCTTCTCCCTCAGATGCTCCTCCTCATGAACGGGAAGACCTCTTCATACAGAAGTTACGACAGTGCTGTGTCCTCTTTGACTTTGTTTCTGATCCACTCAGTGACTTGAAATTCAAAGAGGTCAAACGAGCAGGACTCAATGAAATGGTGGAATATATTACTCATAATCGGGATGTTGTCACAGAAGCTATTTATCCTGAAGCAGTTATCATGGTACATATTGATCTACTTCTGGCTGCTACTCCTAGTAAAGCAGCTTAAAAGAGGGATGGGCAACTTTTTTTCAACTTGAGGATACCACTGTGCTTTCTGATTTAAGGCACCTAAAAAGATAACAGATGCAATAAAAGATAAGGGACCAAAAACTAAGAACAAATGTAATAGCATGTAATAATAACTTGGGAATCTAAAAATACTTGCCAAGTTCTTGAAGGAATGTTACCCAGAAAGAGGCCAAATCTGTTCTCTGTCATCCCAAACCATAGAATCTTGAATTATAGGAAAGTGGTTGTCAGTTAAAAAATAAGAAATTCTTAACAGTAATACCAATTCAACATGAGAAGTAGTGAACTGCCCTTTTCTTTTTGTGTTCAAGCAGAAGCTAAGCAGAACTTTTGTTGGGATGCTTTAATTTGGATTTCTATGGTAAAAGGGAAGATATTGATGGCATAATGGCCCTCTCCTGTTTTAATTCTATGAAGTCCAAAAACTTATGTTCTGGTGGTTCACTTTAGCTCTTTTTATCTGGCTTTTTGAAGTGTGAAAAGAAAGTAATCCCCCTTTCCACTTCTGACTTCTGGGCAGGGAGATATGAAATAGTATTGCAGCCATGTTTGGTTGAATGAAGTTATAGTGCTTCTTTGATGCTGTTTCTTATAATAGTTGCCAGATACTTCTGAAATAAGAAATTCTGAGCATTAGAAAATTCTCTGTTTGGCATAGAGCGTCATACAGATGGTCCTCAAATTACAGTCATTTGCTTAGCGTCCATTTGAAATGACAACAGTGCTGAAAAAAGTGACTTACAACCGGTCCTTTCACTTCCAACCGGCACATTTCCACAGTCACCTGATCAACATTTGAGTGCTTGGCAATTGGTATGTACTTATTACCATTGCAACACCCCAGGGTCATGTGATCGCCATTTGCAACCTTCTCAGCCTGCTTTGGACCAGCAAATCAATGGCGAAAGCCAGATTTGCTTAAGGATTGCCTGATTCAATTAATAACTGCAATGATTTATTTAATAATCATGTCATAAAAGATCATAAAATCAGATGTTACTCATTTAACTGCCTTACTTAGCAATGGAAATTCTGGTCCCGATAGTGATCATAAGTTGAGAACTATCTGTATTCTGCTATATGTCAGTGAAAAATCATTGTATTGGGCAGAAAAATGGACAATTTATTGTATCGGTAGTGACACATATTTTAGGAAATCAATGCAGTAAATAATTTTAGCCTCTTCAGGTTAAACCTCACTGAAGGGTTGTCTTTTAGACCAATGTCTCTCAACTTGGCAATTTGAAGATGTGTGGGCTTCAACTCCCAGAATTCCCTGGCCAGCTATACTGGCTGGAGAATTCTGGGAGTTGAAGTTCGCACACCTTCAAGTTGCCATGGTTGAGAAACCCTGTTTTAGACAGTAATGGCTGCTATTTCTGTTCACTTGACTGGATTTTTAAAATTTCTATTCTTACTCAGATGGTGTCACTACTTCCAATGGTCAAACTTAGCAATGTTGAACAGTGGCGTAGCGTGGGTTGTCAGCACCCGGGGCAAGGCAAGTAATTTGCGCCCCCCCCTCCACAGTGGGCGGCGACCCGGTGGCTCGGATCGGATTCGCACAGCCAGCACTGCAGAGAGAGTGAGTGAGCCAGGCAGGGGCAGAGAGCTGCGAGTGCGAGCGCGCCCCCCCAGATGTTGCGCCCGGTGCGGCCGGCCCCCCCTGCACCCCCCACGCTACGCCTCTGATGTTGAAAAACTGCAAAATGCCAGGGAGAAACAACTTGGATAGCAGGCAACTCCAAACGGCTTGATGTGCCTTAGCATGAGAGATGGGTACACAGTAACGCTTAGAAATAAATAGCAGTAAATCATGGAACACTGAGAAGAATGTTTCTCGTTACAGACTTAGAAGTTTTTGTATTTTTAATTAAGCTTTCTCCTTCCTGGAACTGGGGAGAGTGTGTGCCTCTGGAGAAAATTAATATTTGGTTAGCGATTTCCTAATAAGGGATTGCACTGAGTCATTGAGTCAATCTGCAGAAACATCTCAATTTTATTGTCACATTTCTCAGTTTTCAGTGAATCTCTTCCGGACACTTCCACCATCATCTAATCCTACAGGAGCAGAATTTGATCCTGAAGAAGATGAACCTACGCTAGAAGCTGCTTGGCCTCATCTCCAGGTATTAAAATGTTTTTTTGCTATGTTAGTGTCCCTTTTTTTCTCCTAATGGAAATGTATAAGCAACAACTTGAACTAGAAATTTGATGTTTAGAAAAGTTGCTAGCTCATATGAATTTAAACCACAACGGTCAATCTGAAGATTGCATCATATTGCTGGTCTTCTACCCAAGTGCTTTGGCCTTTTTGCCCAGGAACGCCCAACTTTTTCAATAAGTTTATGTCCATTTATTTGAGACCAGCTGTTAGCTTACAAAAAGTTATTCACCCTACTTTAGACCTATCTGTTTCTTGGATCAGTTGAGAACTAGCTTAGATAAGAAACTATGCAATTTTATTCCATCAGCTGTGGTGTAGCATCAATTTAGTTGTAAAAGGAGAGGATAGACCCTGTCACAATCAATATGGATAGACCATGTCACAATCAATATTATTTGTTGGATTTATAAAGCTGCCAAATCAAGGCACTCTGGGGAACATACAGAATTTAAAAAGTGTACTTGCTTGATTTTAACAGCAGCAAACATATATTTTATTAGGAGTATATCTTAAAGAAAGAATAAAAATCCTTCATTATATTTGTTAAAGAGAACCAGACCTTTATAAAACACCATATAAAAATGCAACTAAAAGTTAAACAGATATTATACAATGTATGGGAGGAAAAATACAGATAAATCTTAGCTCCCCAGCCAGGATCACAAATTATAAAGATGCTAAAGAAATTGCAAGTTATAATACAGATTGTAAGGATGTTCCTGTCTTTTTTATGGCTCATGAAGATACATTCTAATAATAATTGCTGAAAATTGGTGGCATCATTTTTAGTACTTAATACTAAATCAACTGAATTTATTCAGACAAACTCAGTGGAAAAAAGGCATGCCCTGCCCATGGATGTGATTCAGCTTTACTAATTTTTACTAAATCACCCAACCCACTGCAGTTCTCTCCCCACCCAAAAATTCCTCAGACCTGCTTGGGGGAGTGGAGGAAATACTTTAATAATTGTCATAAGAACTAGTCACTCAGTACTTTTGTTCTGTACTTTTGGCTATTTAGGGAGGTAGAATTGTGATTGTCACAAAAACTGGTCAAGCTGTACATAGTTTTTTTCTTCTAAAAAGATAAAGTTTTTCTAACGTGTAATTCAGTGTGGAAAGTGTAAATCTGTTCCAAAAGGAGAATCGTGGCTCCATAATGGATTAATGTTGTATACTTACATCTTCAGCCTAAATCAAGAGACCTTCTCAGGCACACACCACTTAGGCATTTGTTCGGGGAAGGTTTTCCGTTTTCAGATTCAACTATCTTTGTACTATAGAAACACAACTCTCAGGGCTTCTACTAGAGACAATGAATACCCATTGATATGAAGTAGAATCTGACTTTTATACTGAATCCAAAATTCTGACAGATACTCTTAGGTGGGTCCTAGTACCTGAACTTTGATTTTGGTATCTCATTTGCTAACTGAAAAATTGATGTCAAGCAGCAAATCCCCAAGCTGCCTTAATCTGATTTAAAAAGTAAGGATGGACAGATGGTTAATATTTAGATGGGAGACCACCAGGAAATCTCAAGGCTTTAAGGCTAGTCCGAAAGTTGAGAAAATATCCTAGAAAATAGCAAATCTCTTCAAGAAAACAAAACAAATGCCTCTGTGAAGTACACATGAATCAAACTTACAAGCCATACTTGACATGAAAAAGACTTATCTTTTTCTATAATGATATTGTAAAAATCCTTTTTGTGTCTCATTCCTTTTTAGCTGGTATATGAATTCTTTCTGAGGTTCTTAGAGTCTCCAGACTTTCAACCAAACATAGCCAAGAAATATATTGACCAGAAGTTTGTAATGTCAGTAAGTAATCATCATTTCCTCTTTCCTCCTTCCTTTTAACTCCAATTTATTTTGCACTTCAGTTGAAATAGAAGTGGTGAGGAGAGTGCAGAGAATCAGGCAGAAACTCTCTTGGGAATCCTATAACAGATAATTTTATAATTACAGATCCTATAGCAGATAATTTTTGGATTATACTGCTGAGTTGCTTATTTTTCAGTTTAGCAATAATTGATACAAAAAAATGTAGGTCCTCCATGATTATTTTCTTTTGTTCTTTGTTTTACAAGTAATTTACCTTGATAGTGATATGTATTGTTTCCTAATTATTTTCGTTGTTGCACAATCAGTTAGATGTTTAGACTGGATTTCTCATTTTTATCCACTATTAAGTCCTTCCCAAGAACCTGGGATAGGCAGATATTGTTGCTTGATTTTCTAATTATAATTGGTGTATCATTATTATTATTTAATTAAACCTGTATGCTGCCTGATTTTTAATGAGTCTGGGTTGTTTATGACAAAGAAATTACAATAAAACCAATAAAATGTTAAAAGTTATATAATTTTTCTTGTTAAATTAACTCTCTCCCAGCATAACATGATTCAATGTATTTTAAATTTTACCAAAACTGGAAAAATGGTTTAAATTAATGAAATAATTACCAACAAAATATGTGTATTTATTTAAAAAAATGTGTGAAAATATAATTATAAATTCATTTGTCTTTCCAGAGGACAAGTGAATGCAGATTGCCTGTGAGAATACAACTGTGAAATTATATAAAAATGTAGTTACATAAAAAAACTTTTCTTAATTGTTTGAGCTGTTTGTGAATGAAAATATCTGAATTTTGGTCTGTAGGGTTCCTCTTTATTGTTTTAACATTTTCCTGTTTTATATAGTTTTTTAATTGTATGACTGTAAGCCACTTAGAGTCATCTTGGTGAGATGGGTGGCAAAGAAGTCTAATAATAAATAAAAAATAAAAAATAGATGATTACCTTGTCATAAGAAAAGGGCAAAGGAAGCTAGAGGTACAAGATACTTGTTGATGTATTTCTTGATTTGTGATCCATCAGAGTTTTAAGTAAAGTTACTTCATAAGAGTTGCTATGTGTGCACTATTGGAGTCTTTTGAAAAGTTTCACAGCTTGTTTTCTGGATAGTTTACGAATCTTCATGGGGCTAAAGATGTTGTTGCCTCCTTACGTTGACACTTTTCAGCTGTGTTTATCTTCGGATTGTTAACCCAGCACAAGATGAGTAGTCTGGAGTAGGTTGGGATAATGGATTTTATTCAATCTTCCTTTTGCAGCTGTTGGACTTATTTGATAGTGAAGATCCCAGAGAACGAGACTTTCTGAAGACAATTTTGCATAGGATTTATGGGAAGTTTTTGGGCCTCCGTGCATATATAAGGAGGCAAATAAACAACATATTTTATAGGTAAGTAGTAATAATAGGTAGTCATTTACTTACTAAGTAGATTAAACATCTATCTAGAATGAAGGGGTGAGTTGAATTTATTTGGGATCCTTTTTAATTAGCTCCATAAGTTAAATGAGAAGGTAAAAACCTGTTGAATAAGCTGACTTTTGGTAGGGATAAGCAAACTGAAATTCCCATAGCCCTGTGCCATTGGTTATTCTGGCTGTATTGGGGGATGAAGGAACAAGTTACTTATGCCTAGAGAAATGTGGCAATATAATTTTTAAATGGATTTAAAAAAAACAAAAACTACTGACACCAGCCAGGAATGATGTAGTTTAGTTTGTGGGAATTGGTTGGGGCAATGTAATTTTAAATTGGATACAGAATCATATACCAAATAAGTCTTTCATCTTCATTCGCTTTTATTGTCTATTTATATATTGCATTTCTGTTCAAAAGATAGCTTGTCATCCTTATGTGAGATTTTACCAACTTTCAATCATCAACTTTCAGTTATAGGAGTAAGGGAGCTCTTGAACCATCTTATGGGATCATATGATAGGACCCTAAAGTTGTTCACCTATATTCCTGTAAGAGCAGATAAGTGAAAAAAGTGTCACTTACTTCACTTACTGTATGAAGCATCTTCTTAGAAAAATCTCTAAATCACAGCTTCAAATAAAAATCTTCAAATAGTTGGGCAGAACTTGACAGAAGAGTGAGGAGCGGAGCTAGATTCTTATTAGTTAAGAGTTCGGCTTTTCAACGTTCAGTGCATTTTCCATCACTCCACCTGGTTCTTTTCCCCCTTCTAACATCCTGTCTCTGGGTCTTCTAGTCTTAATTCCTTGTCTAAAGATAAACACGTCCTTATATATCCCTGCATTGGAAACATAATTTAATTTAATAATTTAATTTATATACCGCCCTTCTCCCGTAGGACTCAGGGCGGTGCACAGCATATTAAAACAGACAAACAAAATACATCAAAGAACAAAAAAAAAAAAAACCCATAAAACCAAATTAAAAGCCAAATATTCGAAGCTGTGTGTCAATTAAAATTTTCTTAAAATCATCCCTACCTAAAATCCTCCCTAGGTCAGGCCCGCTTGCTGGAAAAGCCATGTCTTGAGGGCGCGGCGGAAAGTAAGGAGATCCGGAATCATCCGGATCTCGGGGGGTAGTTCGTTCCAGAGGGNATAATTTCCTTTGCCATGAGCTCATTTGGTTTATCTGAAAGATCATCTTCACAACCAGAATACTGAGTCCATGCCAGTGTTACCTGATGATTGTGAAAGAAATCACAAATAGTACTGCTTTAATTATTTACTAAGATTTAAGGTGTGGTTCTGAAGGAAATTCATGGAGGACAGGGAAATGAATTGAAAGAGAGCTATCGAAAACAATTGTTGATTAGACAGATGGACAATTGAACTGACTTAAGAGAATAGTTATTTTGATGAGAAATAGCACAGATAAGTGATACATTTATTATTTGAAGCATTACAATTGTTTTATTTGCTCTTGCTACTATTAGCTTATATTTCATGGCTGTTTAGCCTACTTTTTCAAGACTATTTATTTCTCTGTTAGATAAGAGAGGGGCTGGGTGTAGGAGAGAAAACTTAAATTCCCACATGGTTGATAACTGAAGAGCAATATGAACATCTTATCTATCACAACAGTATTGTCAGTGAGCCTATGGAAAGCAGAAGAGACCTTATAATGGTACAAGGAAGGAGAAAAAAAGCTGCCGTGTGGTCTATTTGGATATTGGAACATCAACATACTTAGAGCAGAAAGGAAATATTTTTGCCTTTTATCTTCTCCCTCAGATGCTCCTCCTCATGAACGGGAAGACCTCTTCATACAGAAGTTACGACAGTGCTGTGTCCTCTTTGACTTTGTTTCTGATCCACTCAGTGACTTGAAATTCAAAGAGGTCAAACGAGCAGGACTCAATGAAATGGTGGAATATATTACTCATAATCGGGATGTTGTCACAGAAGCTATTTATCCTGAAGCAGTTATCATGGTACATATTGATCTACTTCTGGCTGTTACTCCTAGTAAAGCAGCTTAAAAGAGGGATGGGCAACTTTTTTTCAACTTGAGGATACCACTGTGCTTTCTGATTTAAGGCACCTAAAAAGATAAACAGATGCAATAAAAGATAAGGGACCAAAAACTAAGACTTATAAGAACAAGCTAAGGGAACTGGATAGCTTAGTTTTGAGAACAAATGTAATAGCATGTAATAATAACTTGGGAATCTAAAAATACTTGCCAAGTTCTTGAAGGAATGTTACCCAGAAAGAGGCCAAATCTGTTCTCTTTCATCCCAAACCATAGGATCTTGAATTATAGGAAGGTGGTTATCAGTTAAAAAATAAGAAATTCTTAACAGTAATACCAATTCAACATGAGAAGTAGTGGACTGCCCCTTTTCTTGATGTGTTCAAGCAGAAGCTAAGCAGAACTTTTGTTGGGATGCTTTAATTTGGATTTCTACGGTAAAAGGGAAGATATTGATGGCATAATGGCCCTCTCCTGTTTTAATTGTGAAGTCCAAAAACTTATGTTCTGGTGGTTCACTTTAGCTCTTTTTATCTGGCTTTTTGAAGTGTGAAAAGAAAGTAATCCCCCTTTCCACTTCTGACTTCTGGGCAGGGAGATATGAAATGGTATTGCAGCCATGTTTGGTTGAATGAAGTTATAGTGCTTCTTTGATGCTGTTTCTTATAATAGTTGTCAGATACTTCTGAAATAAGAAATTCTGAGCATTAGAAAATTCTCTGTTTGGCATAGAGCGTCATACAGATGGTCCTCAAATTACAGTCATTTGCTTAGCGTCCATTTAAAATGACAACAGTGCTGAAAAAAGTGACTTACAACCGGTCCTCTCACTTCCAACCGTCACATTTCCACAGTCACCTGATCAACATTTGAGTGCTTGGCAATTGGTATGTACTTATTACCATTGCAACACCCCAGGGTCATGTGATCGCCATTTGCAACCTTCTCAGCCTGCTTTGGACCAGCAAATCAATGGCAAAAGCCAGATTTGCTTAAGGACTGCCTGATTCAATTAACAACTGCAATGATTTATTTAATAATCATGTCATAAAAGATCATAAAATCAGATGTCACTCATTTAACTGCCTTACTTAGCAATGGAAATTCTGGTCCCGATAATGATCATAAGTTG
This sequence comes from Protobothrops mucrosquamatus, assembly GCF_001527695.2. Classification (NCBI taxonomy): domain Eukaryota; kingdom Metazoa; phylum Chordata; class Lepidosauria; order Squamata; family Viperidae; genus Protobothrops; species Protobothrops mucrosquamatus. The sequence goes on along the minus strand of NW_015389177.1, from coordinate 42,619 downwards.
AGAACTATCTGTATTCTGCTATATGTCAGTGAAAAATCATCGTATTGGGCAGAAAAATGGACAATTTATTGTATCGGTAGTGACACATATTTTAGGAAATCAATGCAGTAAATAATTTTAGCCTCTTCAGGTTAAACCTCACTGAAGGGTTGTCTTTTAGACCAATGTCTCTCAACTTGGCAACTTGAAGATGTGTGGGCTTCAACTCCCAGAATTCCCTGGCCAGCTATACTGGCTGGAGAATTCTGGGAGTTGAAGTTCGCACACCTTCAAGTTGCCATGGTTGAGAAACCCTGTTTTAGACAGTAATGGCTACTATTTCTGTTCACTTGACTGGATTTTTAAAATTTCTATTCTTACTCAGATGGTGTCACTACTTCCGATGGTCAAACTTAGCAATGTTGAAAAACTGAAAAATGCCAGGGAGAAACAACTTGGATAGCAGGCAACTCCAAATGGCTTGATGTGCCTTAGCATGAGAGATGGGTACACAGTAACGCTTAGAAATAAATAGCAGTAAATCATGGAACACTGAGAAGAATGTTTCTCGTTACAGACTTAGAAGTTTTTTTATTTTTAATTAAGCTTTCTCCTTCCTGGAACTGGGGAGAGTGTGTGCCTCTGGAGAAAATTAATATTTGGTTAGCGATTTCCTAATAAGGGATTGCACTGAGTCATTGAGTCAATCTGCAGAAACATCTCAATTTTATTGTCACATTTCTCAGTTTTCAGTGAATCTCTTCCGGACACTTCCACCATCATCTAATCCTACAGGAGCAGAATTTGATCCTGAAGAAGATGAACCTACGCTAGAAGCTGCTTGGCCTCATCTCCAGGTATTAAAATGGTTTTTTTGCTATGTTACTGTCCCTTTTTTTCTCCTAATGGAAATGTATAAGCAACAACTTGAGCTAGAAATTTGATGTTTAGAAAGGTTGCTAGCTCATATGAATTTAAACCACAATGGTCAATCTGAAGATTGCATCATATTGCTGGTCTTCTACCCAAGTGTTTTGGCCTTTTTGCCCAGGAACTTTTTCAATAAGTTTATGTCCATTTATTTGAGACCAGCTGTTAGCTTACAAAAAGTTATTCACCCTACTTTAGACCTATCTGCTTCTTGGATCAGTTGAGAACTAGCTTAGATAAGAAACTATGCAATTTTATTCCATCAGCTGTGGTGTAGCATCAATTTAGTTCTAAAAGGAGAGGATAGACCCTGTCACAATCAATATGGATAGACCATGTCACAATCAATATTATTTGTTGGATTTATAAAGCTGCCAAATCAAGGCACTCTGGGGAACATACAGAATTTAAAAAGTGTACTTGCTTGATTTTAACAGCAGCAAACATATATTTTATTAGGAGTATATCTTAAAGAAAGAATAAAAATCCTTCATTATATTTGTTAAAGAGAACCAGACCTTTATAAAACACCGTATAAAAATGCAACTAAAAATTAAACAGATATTATATAATGTATGGGAGGAAAAATACAGATAAATCTTAGCTCCCCAGCCAGGATCACAAATTATAAAGATGCTAAAGAAATTGCAAGTTATAATACAGATTGTAAGGATGTTCCTGCCTTTTTTATAGCTCATGAAGATACCTTCTAATAATAATTGCTGAAAATTGGTGGCATCATTTTTAGTACTTAATACTAAATCAACTGAATTTATTCAGACAAACTCAGTGGAAAAAAGGCATGCCCTGCCCATGGATGTGATTCAGCTTTACTAATTTTTACTAAATCACCCAACCCACTGCAGTTCTCTCCCCACCCAAAAATTCCTCAGACCTGCTTGGGGGAGTGGAGGAAATACTTTAATAATTGTCATAAGAACTAGTCACTCAGTACTTTTGTTCTGTACTTTTGGCTATTTAGGAGGTAGAATTGTGATTGTCACAAAAACTGGTCAAGCTGTACATAGTTTTTTTCTTCTAAAAAGATAAAGTTTTTCTAACGTGTAATTCAGTGTGGAAAGTGTAAATCTGTTCCAAAAGGAGAATCGTGACTCCATAATGGATTAATGTTGTATACTTACATCTTCAGCCTAAATCAAGAGACCTTCTCAGTCACACACCACTTAGACATTTGTTCGGGGAAGGTTTTCCGTTTTCAGATTCAATTATCTTTGTACTATAGAAACACAACTCTCAGGACTTCTACTAGAGACAATGAATACCCATTGATATGAAGTAGAATCTGACTTTTATACTGAATCCAAAATTCTGACAGATACTGTTATGTGGGTCCTAGTACCTGAACTTTGATTTTGGTATCTCATTTGCTAACTGAAAAATTGATGTCAAGCAGCAAATCCCCAAGCTGCCTTAATCTGATTTAAAAAGTAAGGATGGACAGATGGTTAATATTTAGATGGGAGACCACCAGGAAATCTCAAGGCTTTAAGGCTAGTCCGAAAGTTGAGAAAATATCCTAGAAAATAGCAAATCTCTTCAAGAAAACAAAACAAGTGCCTCTGTGAAGTACACATGAATCAAACTTATAAGTCATACTTGACATGAAAAAGACTTATCTTTTTCTATAATGATATTGTAAAAATCCTTTTTGTGTCTCATTCCTTTTTAGCTGGTATATGAATTCTTTCTGAGGTTCTTAGAGTCTCCAGACTTTCAACCAAACATAGCCAAGAAATATATTGACCAGAAGTTTGTAATGTCAGTAAGTAATCATCATTTCCTCTTTCCTCCTTCCTTTTAACTCCAATTTATTTTGCACCTCAGTTGAAATAGAAGTGGTGAGGAGAGTGCAGAGAATCAGGCAGAAACTCTGTTGGGAATCCTATAGCAGATAATTTTATAGCTACAGATCCTATAGCAGATAATTTTTGGATTATACTGCTGAGTTGCTTATTTTTCAGTTTAGCAATAATTGATATAAAAAAATGTAGGTCCTCCATTATTATTTTCTTTTGTTCTTTGTTTTACAAGTAATTTACCTTGATAGTGATATGTATTGTTTCCTAATTATTTTCGTTGTTGCACAATCAGCTAGATGTTTAGACTGGATTTCTCATTTTTATCCACCTATTAAGTCCTTCCCAAGAACCTGGGATAGGCAGATATTGTTGCTTGATTTTCTAATTATAATTGGTGTATCACTATTATTATTTAATTAAACCTGTATGCTGCCTGATTTTTAATGAGTCTGGGTTGTTTATGACAAAGAAATTACAATAAAACCAATAAAATGTTAAAAGTTATATAATTTCTCTTGTTAAATTAACTCTCTCCCAGCATAACATGATTCAGTGTATTTTAAATTTTACCAAAACTAGAAAAAATGGTTTAAATTAATGAAATATTTACCAACAAAATATGTGTATTTATTTAAAAAATGTGTGAAAATATAATTATAAATTCATTTGTCTTTCCAGAGGACAAGTGAATGCAGATTGCCTGTGAGAATACAACTGTGAAATTATATAAAAATGTAGTTACATTAAAAAAAACTTTTCTTAATTGTTTGAGCTGTTTGTGAATGAAAATATCTGAATTTTGGTCTGTAGGGTTCTTCTTTATTGTTTTAACATTTTCCTGTTTTAAATAGTTTTTTAATTGTATGACTGTAAGCCACTTAGAGTCATCTCAGTGAGATGGGTGACAAAGAAGTCTAATAATAAATAAATAATAAAAAATAGATGATTACCTTGTCATAAGAAAAGGGCAAAGGAAGCTAGAGGTACAAGATACTTGTTGATGTATTTCTTGATTTGTGATCCATCAGAGTTTTAAGTAAAGTTACTTCATAAGAGTTGCTGTGTGTGCACTATTGGAGTCTTTTGAAAAGCTTCACAGCTTGTTTTCTGGATAGTTTACGAATCTTCATGGGGCTAAAGATGTTGTTGCCTCTTTACGTTGACACTTTTCAGCTGTGTTTATCTTCGGATTGTTAACCCAGCACAAGATGAGTAGTCTGGAGTAGGTTGGGATAATGGATTTTATTCAATCCTCCTTTTGCAGCTGTTGGACTTATTTGATAGTGAAGATCCCAGAGAACGAGACTTTCTGAAGACAATTTTGCATAGGATTTATGGAAAGTTTTTGGGCCTCCGTGCATATATAAGGAGGCAAATAAACAACATATTTTATAGGTAAGTAGTAATAATAGGTAGTCATTTACTTACTAAGTAGATTAAACATCTATCTAGAATGAAGGGGTGAGTTGAATTTATTTGGAATCCTTTTTAATTAACTCCATAAGTTAAATGAGAAGGTAAAAACCTGTTGAATAATCTGACTTTTGGTAGGGATAAGCAAACTGAAATTCCCATAGCCCTGTGCCATTGGTTATTCTGGCTGTATTGGGGGATGAAGGAACAAGTTACTTATGCCTAGAGAAATGTGGCAATATAATTTTTAAACGGATTAAAAAAAAAAAAACTACTGACACCAGCCAGGAATGATGTAGTCTAGTTTGTAGGAATTGGTTGGGGCAGTGTAATTTTAAATTGGATACAGAATCATATACCAAATAAGTCTTTCATCTTGAGGTAACATTCGCTTTTATTGTCTATTTATATACTGCATTTCTGTTCAAAAGATAGCTTGTCATCCTTATGTGAGATTTTACCGATTTTCAATCATCAACTTTCAGTTATAGGAGTAAGGGAGCTCTTGAACCATCTTATGGGATCATATGATAGGACCCTAAAGTTGTTCACCTATATTCCTGTAAGAGCAGATAAGTGAAAAAAGTGTCACTTACTTCACTTACTGTATGAAGCATCTTCTTAGAAAAACCTCTAAATCACAGCTTCAAATAAAAATCTTCAAATAGTTGGGCAGAACATGACAGAAGAGTGAGGAGCGGAGCTAGATTCTTAATAGTTAGAGTTCAGCTTTTCAACGTTCAGTGCATTTTCCATCACTCCACCTGGTTCTTTTCCCCCTTCTAACATCCTGTCTCTGGGTCTTCTAGTCTTAATTCCTTGTCTAAAGATAAACACGTCCTTATATATCCCTGCATTGGAAACATAAGGAAATCAGCAGATGTATGCACATGTATTTATGTAATTTGGGTTTTCTGCACTAGAAAATGAGAATCATATCATCTACTGTATCTCCCTGAAACCTGCTTCTTAGTAGTCTAACACATGCCTCCTCTATATTCCAGGTTTATTTATGAGACAGAACATCACAATGGGATTGCAGAATTGCTAGAGATTTTAGGGAGGTAAGATAGTTCTATGTTACTCTATTTTTTATCAGTACTTTTTTTGGTAATTTTATGATTACTGCCAGGCAGTTAAGTGAGTTTTCTGTTTTTCATGCTGCAAGAGTCTCTCCCTCCTGCACACCATGAATAATGCACGCTTAAGAACCCCTTAACACATATATAAAAGATATCCTATAGGATTACTACTCCGTTGTCGTACCACCCTCAACCCTTGTCAACAAATATCTATGTATATGTGTCAACGTGTGTTCAGGAACTATAAGTACTAAGAAAGGAAAGAGTCATATTAGTTACCTAAACGAAACGGGAACTTTCTTCTCGTGTTTTACAAGGAGATTCGGGTCTTGTTACCATTACACAAAGTGAAATCTTTGAGTGTCTATCACCCTCAGGTAAGACATTCATTCTGATAATATGCAGTACATTCTGTAAGTGCTCTGAAATGACAGGTAGATTTTGGTCCTGTTTGCCTGTCTTTAAATTTTAGAAGCATTGTTTCTAAACTTTGGGGGCTTTCTGTAAAGTAGCAGTTTGAACTTTGTCCAGAACATCTGCTTTTGTTTTTCCAGTACACTTCCTCAGGTTCTCCAGTTGGCTTGTCAACTCCTAATGTTATTTCAGTTGATGTGATTACATTAGAACTGTAAGATGAGACCTGTTGGATTAAAGGCCTATCTAAGTGCTATCTTGCTTCCCATTAGAAAAATATATGCATTCATTTTAAAGATGCCATATAATCTTGATAACTGGTAGCTATTTTGTATCCTTACCTTTCATGGGTTTATTTAACTTTTTTTTTAGAGATGAAGTCAATGTCTGTTACTCTGACACTGGATTCTGTACTTTGGGTCCAGACCTAATCTTTAGTAAACACAAGAACTATCTAAAACAGGGGTAGTCAACCTTGGCTCTTTTATGACTCGTGGACTACCCCTGATCTAAAAGAATGACCATGATCCAGTGATACCTCCCTTGAAGGTGGAAGGCAGAGGTTTTCTTTGAATTTTTAATATTAGTTACTTCTTGGCTGCTCCAAAGGATCCTCAAACATTCTGAGACAACTTTTTATTGGCAACGGTTGAGACTGATCTACATCAGATCTGGGATCTATTAATCATATACATTGTATACAAACAATGTATATGATTAATAGATCCCAAAGTATTAGATTAACAGATGTTTAGCAGTCAATGTCATACATAATTAATACAAAGCCAATCATAGGAGATATTTTTTTTAAAAAAATCTCTCAGTTTTATTTGTTGAATGATGAAAACTTCAACAATTCTTCCCCAGCCAAATTCTTATTGTATGATCTCTGTCTTATTTTGGATTACCCTGGCTGAACAGAGAAGCAAGACCAGATTCTTTATGGCTGGAACCACATCCAGAACCTCACTGCTGAGAAGACTATGACAGTATAGTTTAATTTAACAATTTAAAGGCTGCGTAATTCCACAAGACTCTGGGCAACTTTACAACAAAAAACAGTAATAACATATAGATCATAGACGTCTGGGGGAAAACATTACAGATAAAACATTCTATAAGAGGTCAACATTCACCTACCTCAGGGCCTGGGAGAATAACCTGGTTTTCAGGAAATTCCTGAACATTATCGGAATGGGAATAATATGGATCTCTGGAGGGGGGGTGCTGTTCTAGCAAGTAGGTGCTGTAATGCACATTTCAAGAGTCCTACTAAATGACATTGTTTAATCAAAGGGACCTGGAGAAGCCCACGCTAGCTGATCTTACAGAACAGGTGGAAACTCTTGGAGATACATAATTGTTTAAATGACCAGGCCCTATGTTATGAAGGGCTTTTACAGCTGAAACCAAATGGTAATCAGTGTAGTTTCAGGAGCAGTAACATTCTATACTGCCCTTGCTGCCACAGTTTAGACCACGGGTGTCAAACTCATTCATGTCAGGCGACATATCGTGACATATCGCAACGTTTTTTGCCTTTGCGGAGCTGGAGTGGGCGTGGCCTGTGTGTGATGCATCCGGCTGTTAGTCACCAGTTTGACACCCCTGATTTAAACCATCTGTACAGTAGCTTGCAAATGAACTTTAAGGGCAGCCCAACCTAGAGTGTATTGCAATTATCCATTCATGACTAGGGCATGAATGACCCTTTGGAGGGCCTTGTGAGCCAACAATGAATGCAGTTGGTGACACTATATGATTTTGTCAACTCTCTTTAGGTCAGGGTTGTTACTTATTCTTCAAGCAGAAGCTCTGAGCCCAAGAAGACTCCCAGATTGTTCCCCAGTCTTAAATGGGTAATTGCTACCCCCTCCAAGACTAGAGATAGAAAGTTTCCCAGACCAGGGATTGGAAACTACAGATGGTCAAATATCCATAATCATTTGGTCTTGTTAGAATTAAACTTGAGTTTGTACTTCTACATCCAGATTTGCATAGCATCTAAAGAGTGGAATAGGGCATCAACAGTATCACCTGGGTGGCCTGGAATATACAATTAAATATCTCTGGACCAATGGGATTTTGCCCAGAATTGATGAGTCCAAAGACAATGCCTTGAGCATACCACCATCCCTTTTAAGGCTGCAGGAACCAGTCCCTTCCCTCCAAAAGGTTGACACCGTCATGTGGAACCCAAAACCACATGGCATTTCCCAAACAGGTTAACAATCCAGGAAAAAGATACAGAACTAATAAACAGGTAGCTGAGCTCACAGTTTGCAGGACTCTGTCCACTTCATTAGAAGTTGCAGTCTCAAACTCAGGCACCATATCTCAAACTGGTCTTACCCAATCAGAATCAAACTCTGAGTAGATCTCAGTGATGGTATCCATCAGATAGCAGAATATTTTTTAATGTGGCCTTTTCCTGTGATCCGACCTTCCCTGGCAAAGATTGAGTTGCCTTGAACTGGGCAAATGCAAGAAGGGCAAAGAAATAATGATGTTTTGCTGGCCTTATTGTCATAATATAATCCTGAATATAGGCTCTTGGTCATATTTATTCCTTGTCTTCCTCCAGTGGAACTCCAGGCATCTTTTTGACTGTTTTCTGCTTCTCAGAAAAATAAGGGCATTATAGGATCAGATTAGAGGGAGAGACTGCAATAATACAATCCAAGGCCTCTGTTACCAGCCTCTTCAAGACTGTGACCTAAAGCCTTGGCAAAACTACCTATCCAGTCCTGTGGGAAAACCCCAAGTTCCCTATGGAATCCAAGAAGATTTGTTAAGTTGTCAGTCTAATTGACCCTGTCTGATCAAACTTTCTTAGTAAGCTGCAATATGTATGTTCCTAAAGTACTGTGTCCTTTTTCTCCTCCAAACCCATCCACCCACCATATCATCCTTTTGAACATTGTCTATCTCGTTAGCCAAACATTTAATTAGTTCCGAGATTAAATGCCAAAATTATTCTTAGTACAAAACTCCCCAATTGCTTATCCATCTGGCTATAAATGCAGGCCTTCTGAAAAACAGTCAGTGGCTGGATAACTAACCCAGAGAATTCTCAACTGTTTCAGAGCTGGTAAGCAATCAGGCTTCTACCTTGAGGCCAAAGAGACTGCAATCCAAGTGGTTTGGAGGAAGGAGCAGAAGTAAAAATAGAGAAATCTGATTTGCTGGTGTTTCCCATTGCACCTACTTCTTTCTTCTGCTGGATAGGTTTTATGCAGAAATGAGATCCAGATAAATGTATATAGAATTGTAGCCTTAGTGGGCTAGGAGACATAGGATTGCTAGGAACAGATTTAATTTGCAATTTAACACAAAAAATTATAAACAACATATATTTATATCCTAATACTTTTAAGTTGTCCCTGGCCAGTCATTTTCATAATACTTGAATGCTGTGTTCTTTCTGCAGTTGGCATATTGTGTTGTGCAGTTCTTGGAAAAAGACAGCAGTCTGACTGAACCGGTAAGCTTTTCTTTGTGATGCTGAGATGGTTGTAATATTATACTTTGTAGATTTTCATGGATATTCAGGAGAATACAATTTAGAACAATTTATATAAATTAATGTTAATTTTTTGTATTTTCCATTAATGAATGATAGAATGGAACACTTTGGAAACAGGCATGAAGATCCTATATACTGTTTTGTCTCTCAGTTCCTTTCTAAGCCCAACTCAAATTGCTGGTGGAGATTTTTAAGCCTAAACAGTTTAGGTCAAAGGTATTGAAGATCTCCTTTGTTCTTTCTTAACTTGGTCAAACTATTGCCATCTATTTAGGGGTATCTTGCTTCATGTCTCATATCTGCAAAACTGATTGATACTTGTGCAGGCCTTTTCTACTATAAAGCTTTGCTTTTTGAAGCCACTTCTTGAGACATTTGTCTGTTTTTCAAATTTTTGAAAGTTTTATTAAAACAATTTCTTTGAAATAAGTATTTGATGTATAATCTTTCCTGTATTGTTTGGCTTAAGGACTTTACACCTGCTGTTTTGTTAGGGTGTTTTGGATTTTTGTTTTGTTTTTTGCTAATCTTTAATCATTTGATGTCACTGTTTTTAATATGTTGCTTTTTAGAAATTCTAAGCATATGTGACAGAAAAAAGCAAAAATTTTGTACATAATTTAATTAGTTCTTTGATGATCAGGCAAACATGAACATTTCCAAAATTATCAATATTTGACTAATAAATTCATGCACAATTTTAATCCATTTCTGAAGAAGAATAAGGGGTTGGGGAAATGCTCTGCTTTAGACACCTTGGAAAATTTCTGTCAGTAGGTTAGATAAATCTATTTTTAATGTTCTTTTAGACTTCTATTTGTCATCGGGTAAGCTATTGGTGATTCATGCTGAGATAAATTCTATTCCTAAGTAGCTTGATATGTTTGTCTATACTGTTGCTGAAATTCATAGTGTAAAATAAATTGTAATCTTTTTTTATTCTCTAACTGGAAACTTTGAAAATTAAACTAATAAAAAGGAATGAGGCTTGGCCATTATTTATATTTTTCATGTAATGATGAGTGAGGAGAGAGAGAGAGTAAACAAGTGTTTTCTAATAAAATTCAATAGGAGAAAAAGGCAAGAAAGTAACTAGAGAGGTTGTGTAACCTCTCAGCTGAGAGAATGAAAAAAACCTTCTGATTAGTTCCTGATAGGAAGCATTGTATTCTGAAATTGATGATTGTGTGTTATGGATGACTACTAAAGAAGCAACGACTATAGAAGGATTGTAAAACAACCAGATTTCAGAGAATGAACAGAGAGAACAAACAGATTCTATATAGGAATCCTTAAGTAAGTTCCTTTCCAGTTACCAGTACTTGCTTGGTTAACCTGAGAGATAGAAAGAAACAAGAAGACAAGTGAAGGTGGTAGATTCTGCGTTCCTGGATGTATTCAAACAGAGGTTGGACAGATAACCATCAAGGATGCTTTAATTTAGATTTTTGAGCATTAGATTGGGCTTTATAATTGAAATGGCCTTTACCAATTCCATGATTCTATAATTCTCTATTTACTTAGGTGAATAGTTAATTAATTTTTAACAATATACTATTACGTTTAAGTTTATTATTTAAATAAAGTTATGAAATCAATTCCCCAGCCATAATATACATTGAATTTTGGAGATATCATAGAAAATGATCAGAACCTAGCATAAATTACATGAAGTCTTAGTACCACTTTATAATGCCTGGGTAAGACCACTCTTGAAATACGACATCCAGTTTTAATCACCATGATATAAAAAAAGATGTTGAGACTTTGGAAGGAGTGCAGAGAAAACCAAGAAAGATGATTAGGGGCCTGGAAGTTAAATTATATGAAGAACAATTGCAGGAATTGGGTATGTTTAGTTTAATGAAAAGAAGGACTATGGTGACATGGTAGCAGTGTTCCAATATCGTAAGGGGCTGCCACAAGAAGAGGGGGTCAAGTTATTCTCCAAAGCATTTGAAGGCAGATCAAGAAGCAAAGGATGGAAACTGATCAAGAAGAGAACCAATCTAGAAATAAGGAGAATTTTCCTTACAGTAAGAACAATTAATCAGTGGAATAGCTTGTCTTCAGAAGTTGTGGATGCTCCATCACTGGAAGTTTTAAAGAAAAGATTGGACAACCACTTGTCTGAAATGATATAGGCCTTGTGCTTGAGCAGGGGATTGAACTAGAAGACCTCCAGGTCCCTTCCAACTCTGTTATTTTGTTATATTAAATGAAAGCTACTAGTAATCGTTGATAGAACGTTTCTGGGTTTTTTTTTTATCATTAAGGAATGAATAGATTCTTAGGGTACTATAATGTCCACAGATGTCTCTCCAGTGGTTAAAAATCCTATTCTGTTATATACAGAAGGAGATATACAGGAGGCAGGAATGTTCTATAAATATTGTATATATAATGTATCATGCTACATGAGATGTGTAAAAATGTTGTAAAGATTTCTTCAAAATTAAAGGCTTCTAAACTACAAAATTGGTTGTATATAATATATTTAATCTGCTTGTTTTCTTTCAGGTGATAATGGGGTTGCTAAAATTTTGGCCGAAAACACACAGTCCCAAGGAAGTTATGTTTCTGAATGAGTTGGAAGAAATATTGGATGTTATTGAGCCTTCTGAATTTGTAAAAGTTATGGAATCTCTGTTCAGACAGTTGGCCAAATGTGTCTCTAGTCCACACTTCCAGGTGAGTTAAAAGCTAGGAGAGATGACAGCAGGCTTTAGTATATGTACTTGGACAGTAGACAGTTTCAGTTTTTCCTAGGACATTGGCAAATAACAACATATGACTGTTATATACTTAACTGGTATTACAAAAAGCATTTCTTTTCAGAGAAATAAAACTGTTTTCCACTCACCATAGTTTCCTATTCTGATTTGTTAAAAAAATGAAATTTCAGTTATAAGCCAAGCTAACAAAATCTCACATAAATAGATTGAATGTTAATTTTGATAAGTATCTACTAGCTGTTCATGTTATTTAAAAATTAGGTCAAATTCAGCTGCCTACCTTATGATGTGCAACATTAAGAATTTAAAGAATGCCTATTTTTTTTTCTATTTTTAACTAAGTCTTATTTTTATTATTTATACAGGTGGCAGAGAGGGCATTGTATTATTGGAATAATGAGTATATCATGAGTTTGATCAGTGACAATGCAGCCAAAATCCTCCCTATCATGTTTCCAGCACTCTACAAAAATTCCAAAAGTCATTGGAACAAGTAGGTATTTCATTGTGTCTTGGGAGGAGTGAAATTTTAAATTAGGGATGCTTGCCCTTCTGTCAAGAATTATTGATGATAGGATGATAATATTGCTATATTTAGTTTAGGCTCCTACATTTTCATCATGGGAGGAAAAAGAGAAGAGTATCAATGGCAGTAATTGGAAATATACAAGTTAAATTCCCAAAGAGAAACAAATATGTTGCCTGTGCCCTATTTGCCTAACTGCATTTTTTCTTGGGTTAATGGGATATGAGTTTATACATTCACACTAGCTTTGGAGGTAATTTGTAAGCATATGTGCTAGGAAGTTAGAGTGTGGAGCTTCCTGTTTTCCTCAGAGGGTGTTTTTAATCTTTGCCAAAGTGTGTTGGAGACATTTTAAATAATTTATCATAATTTCTGTCTTCTGCAGGACAATCCATGGGTTGATCTACAATGCACTGAAGCTGTTTATGGAGATGAACCAAAAGCTATTTGATGATTGCACACAACAGTACAAGGCAGAGAAGCAAAAGTAAGTGTTTTTGTTGAGAAGTAGATTGAGAGTAACTAATCTATGAGTGCTGAGATTCTCCTTCTTGAAATAGAAGTTAATAACCAGAATGGAAAATCGGTAGTCTGCTTAAAACTCTGCAAATAAGACATGCCACTTATTCTTATGGAACAGGAGAAAAGATGGGCCGGAACAAAATACAGATCAAAAAGCCAATAATTAAAATATCTGATAAATTTAATCAGTTATAAAAAGTTGTGTGAACATGGGTTGTTTGGAAGTATAAAAGAAGCTACTAAAGACTTTAAAAAATACAGGTTTTTTTAATGTAGATCTTAACTATAAAGCTAAAAATATCCCAAAACATTGTTAAACAACAGCATAATATTATTTATGTTTGTTTATTTATTAGACTTGTATTCCACCATCTTGCCTAGAGGCGATTCTGGGCAGCTTAGAAACATTAAAACAACAGCTTATGCCCTGCGGCGATACCTCTAGCACCATCAAATATCAACATCTGCCTATCCGAGGTCCTTGGGAAGAAATTGATAGGCAGATAAAAATGCCAAATCCACATGTGACTGACTTGTGTGACAAACCATAATAATAATTTATAATTTAAAGACAGGAAGAAAGGGAGCAAGATGTACATGGGGAGATGTGGGGACTTATCTTAATCTGGTAGCCACCTCCAGATTGATGTACTCCCTTATACTAGCTGTAATTCCAGTTGAATGATGTCCATATTAATACATTAAATCAATTTCAAATTTGTACTACCAAAATGTTTGTTTGTTTATATCTCGCCTTTATTATTTATACAAATAACTCAAGACAGCAAACATATCCAACACACATTCCTCCTCCTATTTGCCCCCACAACAAAACCCCTGTGAGGTTATTGGGCTGAGAGAAAGCAGCTGGCTCAAGGTCACTCAGCTGACTTTCATGCCTATAGCAGGACTAGAACTCACACTCTCACCAGGTTTCTAGCCTGGTTCCTTAACCACTAGACCAAACTGGCTGTCATTTTATTTTAAATGAAAATATCATTTAAAAACTGCTGTCCAGAAAAAAAGTTGGCTCTCTTGGAAAACCTGTAAAATAAAAATCCCTTTGCAAATCAATAAGAAAGGGATTCCACAGTCAGAACTACAGTATGTTTGAGATGGCCTTCTCTTTCATAACTACTATCCTAGTTGATCTTTATAACAGACCTTCACACACAGCTTCAGCGTTAAATGTGTAGATGGAAGATTATAATAATACTAATAAAGTTGGAAGGGACCTTGGAGGTCATCTAGTCCAACCCCCTGCTCAGGTAGGTAACCCTATACCATTTCGGACAAATGGCTGTCTAGTTTCTTCTTAAAAGCTTCCAGTGTTGGAGCATTCACCGCTTTTGGAGGCAGGTGGTTCCACTGGTTAATTGTTCTAATTGTTTCTCCTTAGTTCTAGGTTGCTTCTCTCCTTGATTAGTTTCCATTCGTTGCTTCTTGTCCTGCCCTCAGGCGCTTTGTTTAAACATTCAAGATATTTATATATGAATGAAAGCCATTTTCAAATAATATCCCAAATCATTTTGGGCTTTTAATTCAAGTAGGCTTGGAAACATTCCTATACCCTTTCTCCCCTTCAAAAGTTGAACAGCTGCATTTTCCCCCAGTTGAACTTTGCTAATTATCTTCAAATGCAACCCCATGTAAACCGCATTACAGTGCCCTAGTTTGCCGGTAAGCAGGTTCATAAGTAATGGAGGTGGATTTAGCTTATCTACGTAGATTTAGTTGCAGTGGGCTTACTGATTGAAGCCAGTAAAAGGTAACTTTCTAGCAATATCATCTGTACTTCTAAAGCATTGTTTGCAGGACATAAATTTGTAACCTCAGGCCCATTGGACAATAATGGTTTCATTTGGTTTCATATCTTTGTTTAGATAGTTAATATTGATTTATTTACCCAATTTATATAGTTGCCCGTCTTGCCTGAGGCAACTATGGGCGGTGCACAACAATAGATGAAAAAGTGAAGATATAAAAACAGCAAATTCAAATATAAAAATAATAATAAATACCATAAAAACAAAAATGCAAAATGTAGCTGAAGGGAGAATGAAAATGGAGCATCTAGAGAAGACTCTGGTTCTGTGGAAACCCCAAGCCTGGTCCTATGACCAGGTCTTAAGGGTCTTTCAGAATATCAAATATGATGGGGCCAGTCTAATTTCAGGGGGAAGGATGTTCCATAAGATGGGCGCCATGGCAGAAAGGGCACAATTTTCTGGGACGCACCAAAAATAGGTTCTCAGCTAATGATATCCACAGCATGCCTTCTCTTTGAGATCTAATAGGACAGACTGAAGTAATTGGGGAGAGGCAGTCCCTCAGATAGCTCCATCCCATGCTGTGAAGGGCTTTAAAAGTTAAAACCAACATTGAATTGGACCTGGAAGCAACTGGCAACCAATGCAGCTTGTATAGCAACGTAGCAACATGTGCTATTCTAGGAGCACATAAAATTGCCTGTGCGGCTGCATTCTGCACCAGCTGAAGCTTCCAGATATTCTTCAAGGGCACCTCCATGTAGAGTAGTCCAGTCTGGAGGTGACTAGAACATGAGTGACTTAAGCAGAGCCTCCTGATCCAGGAATAGGCATAACTGACATTTTCCTATCTGGTAGGGCCTTGAATTATTTGGATAGTTTTCAGCATGTTCTACTTCTCAGCCTCAAACAAACTCCATATACCTGATTCCCTTGAAACCTTTGAACAGGTATCTGGCAGCAATTTTGCAGTTGCAAAAATAGCATATAAATGTTTTAAAAAAGAAAAATAGAGGCAGCACCCCATGAATCGGAGCGCACGCGTGCGCGCGCACACTCTCTCACACACACACATCTAGAAGCAGGTCTTTGAAACCTCCAGAAATTGTCAATACTTTATAATGTGTTATATAGTGAACATTATTAGTGATATGGTTGGAGCCCAATCATATTTACTATATTTAATTTCATTTTAAAGGTAACTGAAAATTAAATAAAACCTAGTTATAGTTTTTCCTCTGTGTATTATGTTCTGGAGAGATCATCTCATAACATAACATTCAAAGTTCAAGTAAAGCCTTTGATTAAACAAAAAGTGGTGTGTCTCTGCCATAAGCAGAAGATCATGGAAGTAGAACAGACATTTTCCGGTATTGCCTTTTATGACTATCTCTCCAGAACGGACAGAAAACCTGCTTTTTCAGCTGAGCCTGTTATGGTAGTACAGAAGACTTTATGGATGGTATGGAAAGCAGTGAGAATAACCTACAGGATTGTAATCCATCTGAGTGAGCAATTAAGAAGAACAAACACAATTAAGGAGTTTGGTGTGGGAATTCAGTTTAGGAAAGAAGCAGGAAAAACTAAGGAAGGTACTAATAATTGCTCATTATGTGTGATTGGACACACACACACACACACTTGGCCAATAAAGAATTCTGTTCTGTTCTGTTCTGTTCTGTTCTTGTCATTACTTAAACTAACTCAGGCAATTTTAGGGAACATACAAAGAAGCGAGTTTCCAGAGAGTGAACTTTATTTGATCAAGCAAATAGGAATTTGGTGGGAAAAGCATAAAAATGTTTTTCTCTAGTAATCTAGCAACTAGGGACAGTGTGGACATTTTATAGATCGTTGTGCAGAGGATTCTACAAAGCTATATTTTTTCCCCTTTTGTTCAGCTGAGGAATATGGAAGATGGAGATAATTACATTCTGCAGGGAGTGTGCTTTATTTGTTGCACATGTGTGCACGCTGGTTGGTTTCATGTAAGAGAACAGTCTAGAGGTAAACCTGTCCACCACTTCGGTTATCAGGAAAAATTAAAATTATTGGATTAAAAAAAAAGTGCTTGCAAGAGGATAGAGAGATGGGTGAATGCAACTCAAGGAAATCAAGTTTATACAGATTTTTTTTCCTTTGGAATTTCAGAGTAGATTCCACAGTCTCTCTGTTGTTGCAGTTTCAGGACCATGAATGAAGAGCAGCTACCACAAGCCACAGAGAAAGGAAAAGGATTTTATAGGCCCTTCAAATGGAAGGATTCCTGTCTCTGCCTTGAAGAAGTGGGGAGGGAGAGGAGGAGGAGGAGGAGGAGGAGGAGGAGGAGGAGGAGGAGGACTAGTGACTCCTTGCTAAGAGGGACCAAAACAGTAGTCCAGTAGTCTGTCAAGAGATGAGTACCTTCCTGGGGTTCATATTTGGCATAGTATGGAAAGACTTCCAAGATCCTTTCTGTGGGAAAAATGACACAGCCAGATCCTGTGAACAAGCAGGAGAATAAAGGAGCTGGAGTCACAGATGGTGTTTTCTTCACTCCTTCCTATCAAAGGAAATGGCTCTGGAAGAAAGAAGAATTTTGGAAACAGGATCTGCAGATGGTTTCAACAGGAATGCTTGGGATTTTTTGATTATAGGGTAGATTTCTGCTGTGAGATGGGCTATGCTTCATCAGAGCTGGGAAGAACGTATTTGTAAGATATCTTATAAACTTGATCAACATTTAAACTGAATTCTGTGGGGACCCCAGAAATAGTTTTGATACCAAGTACTGGGAATGAAACAGAGGTGTATCCTCATTGTGAAGGCATCCAATAATGAGAGCATAAATACAGTAAAAAATAAGTTTAAGGATATAACCCAAGGTTTCCAGAGTCTCTACACAAATTAACAGAGTGAATGGGGAACAACAGAAAGAACTAGAAGTGTTAACATAGGGAAACAAATATTTACTAGGTATTACTGAAACCTAGTGCTACGAGCAGAATATGTGGATTGGGAGAAATAAGCCACACAAGGGGAAAAGTGACATTATATATATAAAAAAAGTTCACACGTATGTAGAGATCCCTCCAAAATGAGCATGGAGGCCAATCAGGGGTACTGATAAAGAAGAGAAAATGAAGCAGCGTTTGTTGGAATGTGCTGTAGTAGATCACCAAACCAGATGAGCCATATTACTGCTTTCAGGGAAGAGGTAATAATAGGAAACTGCTCAGATAAGTTGAAAAACCAGCTCGGGCAGAATTGTGATATCCCAATATTTTCTCAGTGGTCTTGCTGACACTTTCATTTTCCAGAAGGTTGAAGAAATAGAGAGATCTCTCCTAGTTCAGAGCCTAGCCAATAGCAAAACCTGGTTGAAGAGATGAAAGCAGTGGGACCTCTACTTCTCCTCAGGAGGAAGTAACAAACCATCTTAATTTCAGCCAGTTTCATTAATCTTGGAGAATTATTAGGCAGGCAAAAGGAATGTTTGGGATGTCTCAAAAAGAAAATGCTAAAATATAGCTATTATACTGTATGCTATTATACTGAGACAAAGCATGTTGATGTATAGGGAGATTTTGGTTGAACCAAAAGTTAAGAGGGACAGTTTTAGGAAATAAAATATAGATATAAGAATGAAGATACCGTATGTGAGAATGGCCTTGGGAGAAGGGGAAAAGCCACAGTCAGAGGGACAGTTGGATAAGATGCAGAAGGAATGTGGGCGTGATAAAAGTTTCAGAAGAGTCCCTTTCTAGTTTCTTGAGCTGTCAAGGCAATGGGAGAAACGTATTTAACTTGCAAGATTCTGTTACTGTAACCTTACAATAAAGTAGAATTTGTTCATCTGGGTGTGCTTCCTGTCTGAACTACCTTACAAGACTGGCAGAGGACCAAGAGAACACATCAGCAAGTTGCTAATGTTTACAGAAAGGCTAAAACTCAAAGGAACTTAGATTTGCAAGTTGCAAGTAACAACATAACTTTTTTGGCTATGTCAGTAGAAAAAGGAAAGGGTGGGCCCGCTGCTTGGATAAGATAGCAGGATGGTAACAAACTATGGGGAGAGGGCAGAGCTCCTCAATTCCTCCTTTGCTTTGGTCTTTTTCTCAAAGGGGAACTGTGTTCAAATGGACCTAAGCAGAACAGTTGACACAAGAAGGGAGTGGCAACTCAAGGTAAGTAGAGATAGTTAGGGAGCACCTGACTAACATGAATTTGTTTTCAGAGCCCGATTAATTCCGCATAAGAGTCTTAAAGAGCTGGTGGATGTTATCTTGTAAGTCCTTTTTGTGATCTTTGAGACATCATATAGAATAAGTACAGTGCCAGTGGATTGGAGAAGGACAAAGAGGACATATCTATTAACCAATTAGTTGGTCATTATTATCTGGCAAATTCTAGAATAATTTATAGTTTGCATTTGGCAAAAAAGTTATTGTTTTGCTGTAGCCACTATGGATTTACCAAGAACAAGTAATGCCCTCCTGGTGACTAATTTAGTAGACCATAAGAATGAAGTGGACACAGTGTATTTTGGCTTCAGGGTCTCTCATGAATACTAGTAGAGAAAATAGCCAAATACGGACAGGACCAGGCTGTTATTGTGTGGATACAAAAATGGTTGAATAATCATACTCAGTGAGAAGCCTCTGGGTCTCTGCACATTGGAAGGAAACATTGAGTAGTAAACTGAAGGGCTTTTTTCTAGACTTTATATGATTCAGTGTTTTATAAATGACTTGGATCAAATATGTGGATAACACAATGCTAAAAGGACAGCAAATACTTTATAGAGAACAATGTTAGGATTCAAAACTAATTGTTTTTTGTTGGTCAGAAGCCACATTTAGAATAGTTCATTTAGTTGGGAATACCACATTTTAGGGAAGGACATTGATACATTGAAATGTGGCAAGAGCAAACAGCCAAGATGATAAGGGACTGCAAGAGAAAAAATTGTGAGGAAACAATATCTGAAGAGCTACCATGGAGAGGTTGGGTAGACTTCTTTAATATATTCTAGAAGTTAAGTCAAGAAAGAATGATCTTAAGTTACAAGGTAGCAGATTACAGTTATTTATTTATTTAATTTCTATTCCACCCATCTCCACAAGGTGACTCTGGGCATAACATTTCCTGATGTCAGTTGAACATCAGGAAAATTCCTTCGTGGTAACAGCTCTTCAGCAGTAAAATTGATGCCTTGTGAGGCAGTAGACATCATTGGAAGTACTAAACAAAAACCTGATGGCCATTTGTTGGAGATGGTATGGTAGCAGATATATTCACAAGAGATGGAGTTGAACTAGATAATCTCAAAGATTACTTTGAACTTCTACATTCTATGAATCTAATTTGTCAGTTTAAATCATATTGTAGTATTACCTTGATGACCTACGTATAAGAACAAGCTGGAAATTGTATGAAGTCAATCTGAATATTACCTGCTTTCCAAGTCACCTAGGATGTATCCCATGGTGGCTTTCCTCACAGGGAAATCTTACACACATAAAGTATGCCAGTTTTCATTGCTGCTTCATATTCTGCATGTTTGGGCAGAGTTCCTCAACGCGAGTAAGAGGAATAAGGAAAGAATGGATGCTTCACTTTGCAGACTGGAAATGTATACCAGTATTATAATGTCATCAATAGGTAGCAAGCAAGCAATTCTGTGCAGCCCTTCTTCTGAGTACTGCCCATATTGAGAAGCTTAAACTGCAAATCTGTGAAAGCTTCTTGGGAATAAGAAATATAACAATGTTCAGTCAGCAGCACTTTAAAACAGTTTAGAAGTTTATATTCATTATAGTGTAAGTTTTTAAAGCTAATTTTTTACTTCCAAGTAAATTTCCATTTAAATTTCTGGATTTAGTAGCTTCATGGTCTTTGGCCTGCTCAGTTCCATAACACTACTATATCTAAATGCGCATTTGATCTGTGAGTTTTTTTGAAATCTGGGATAAGAAGTTCCTCCAAGAGGGTAACCCAAAGATGAGGAGAGATGGGGGTTAATGTCTCTTACCTGCTGAAGAATTGAGTTAATAGGATTGGGTGAAATGAGTGAACAGCTTTTTGGGGGGAGGATGGATTTGTGGCCACTCTGAAACCTGGGTGAAAGTAGAAAAGGTGTTAGCTTTATGACACACTTGGGAAGGATTTTACATTTTTCTAAGTTAGTTATAAGTGAGGGAGGGAAAAGGGAGGGAAAGTGGTATTTAAAATTGAATCAATGTAGCACGGGATATTCTAATGCCTTTCGGGCTTTGTATTTAGAATGGTGTAACATGGTCTGACCTCTAAAGAAAGGATAAAGAAGTTTTAATACAAAAAAGTAAATTTCTTTCCATCTTCAGAGGGCGGTTCAGATTGAAGGAAAGAGAAGAGATGTGGCACAAGATTGAGGAGTTAGCTCGGCAGAATCCTCAGGTAATGATTATGGTAATCAGATAAAAGATTTCAAAATACCCTCACTTTCCTCTATTTTTAGGTAATACTACCAAACACTCTTATCATACAGAAAATCTTTTCAGGGGCAATGCTGAACTAAAGCCTGTGTTTAAATCTGACTGTGCCTTTAGTGTGTGGTGCAATAAATGTTACTATCAGCTTTTGTTTGCCACGTATAAAACAGAAGTATAAGCACCAAATGGTGTTAATAGTGATCATGTGTGCTTTATCTGATGGTATTTTGGAACTGATAATCATGCATCTAAGCAGCTTCCAAAACAAACTAAACTACTCTAGTTTTTCTGGGCGACCCAAGTACCTATCATAGCTTTGTTTATTCACTTAGTCTGGCACTAGATGAGTGTTTCATAAGTTTGGTAAGTTACTACATCAATGTCTATGGAGATTCTCAGTCATCCAGGTCGTAGTTATCCCAAAGATGCTTTTTCACAGGCAACTGGACTTTCTTGTTTTTTCTTTGAAGACGTTTTGCTTCTCATCCAAGAAGCTTCTTCAGCTCTGACTGAATAGTTGGGGAACAGAATGATTTATACTCCTTGCAGGCAGCTGCTCATATGCATTCTTTTAGAGAGTCATTGATGCCACCTGGAGGTTTATCTATGTTGTCAGGGTCATCCGAGTAGTGCAAATGGGTGTGGAGCCTTCTTGGAACTGTTGAAAAGATTGTGTTGTAGACTGAAGATACATGATGTAGTACCCCTCCCCCTCTGTTGAGAGAGGGCTGTTCAATTTTGACATAGATAGTCTCTTTGACCCCTCTTTCAAACCAGCGGTCCTTTCTGTACAAAATGTGGACTTTGCTATCTTCGAAAGAGTGGCCTTTATCTTTTAAATGCAGATGAACTGCTGAATCTTGTCCTGATGGATTTGTTCTCCTATGTTGTGCCATGTGTTTATGCAGTGATTGTTTTGTTTCTGCAGTGTACAGATCTACAAATGGCTCACTGCATTGTACTGCATGTACCAGTTTTTGTCTGGGTGTTTTATCCTTGGGGTGGACAAGCTTAGTGTATTTGTGTTCCAGTGGGTGGTGAGAATAAAAATGTAAATATTGATGTGTGTGTGTGGGGGGGAGGGGGTTTCTGTAAACTTCAGTGTTAAGGCTTCTGTCTTTCTTAATGTGTACTGCACAATCCAGGAAAGCTAGACTATTTTCCTTATCATCTTCACTTGTGAATTTGATGTATCTGTCCACCGAGTTGATATGTTTGGTGAATGCTTCCATTTCCTGTGTTTTGATCGTGACCCAAGTATCGTCCACATACCTATACCAGTGAGTGGGTAGAATTCTTGTGAAGGAATATAGGGCTTTGGTTTCTATTTCTTCCATGCAGAGATTGGCCACAATGGGGAACACAGGTGAACCCATGGGGCAGCCATGTTTTTGTCTGTAGAAACCTTCACTGTATTTAAAATAGCTAGTGGTCAGGCAGAGGTCCAGCATGGCACATATGTGATCTGGGCTGAAGTTGGTTCTGTCACCTAAGGTGACAGGCTGCACCATGGGTTCACCTTAACACTGAAGTTTACAGAAAACCCCCACACAGAGTTCAATATTTGCATTTTGATTCTCACAATCCACTGGAACACAAAATGGGAGTTATCAGAATCCTACACCACTGAGCTGAAGGCCTGCTTACCAGCAAAGATGGGAAAGAAAAAGAACTAAAACATATCAAGGAAGCCCTTAGAACTTGTAGCTATCCCAAGTGGGCTTTCATTAACACCCCCCTCCAAAAGACCCAGCAGGAGCTCCTCCATAACGGACAAACAAGAAGACAATAAACGAAGCAACATAGTCATTCCATACGTTGCAGGAATATCGCAACAGCTCAGGAGAATCTTCAGCCAACATAACATAGGTGCACACTTCAAACCCACAAATATACTAAGGCAGAAGCTTGTCCACCCCAAGGATAAAAAATCCAGACACAAACTGAACAACATGGTATATACAATACAATGCAGTGAGACATGTGCAGATCAGTACATTGGAGAAACAAAACTACCACTTCATAAATGCATGGC
This sequence comes from Protobothrops mucrosquamatus, assembly GCF_001527695.2. Taxonomy (NCBI): domain Eukaryota; kingdom Metazoa; phylum Chordata; class Lepidosauria; order Squamata; family Viperidae; genus Protobothrops; species Protobothrops mucrosquamatus. Next base: position 19,416 of record NW_015389177.1, on the reverse strand, counting down.
ACAACATATGCCAGGACAAGATTCAGCAGTCCATCTGCATTCAAAAGACAAAGGCCACTTTTTGGAAGACAGCAAAGTCCAAATTTTGGACAGAGAGGACCGCTGATTTGAAAGAGGGGTCAAAGAGGCCATCTATGTCAAAATTGAACAGCCCTCTCTCAACAGAGGGGGATGGATACGACATCATGTATCTTCAGTCTGCAACACAATCCTTTCAACAGTTCAACAGTTCCAAGAAGGCTCCACACCCATTTGCACTACTCTTACCCGCTTACCTTAGGACTGCTGCAGCCAGGCTGTTCTAACCCAGCCTTCAAAAGTAATGAGAAACCATTCGCAAGTAAAACAAACCTCTTTTATTAAAACAAGGCAGGAACAATCTTTGTTCACATTGGGTAGACAAAACCAAAAAGAAGTAGTCACAAAGGAATGTCTTTTCCCCTTCTGACACAGGGCAAGAACAGTCTCTTTTCACTTGAGAAGTCCAGATAGAAAGTCTTTCAAGGATTAAGCCAAGCAGAAACAGTCCCTGTTCACACTGGCTGAGGAAAATTCACTACCTATTAGTTCCTAGCAGGGAGACTCAGTTGGCACCTCAAATACAGAGCAAGTAGTCCTGATAAACCTGGTTTTGGCAAAGGAATCTGATTTGATTGATGTATCCTGGAAAATGAATGGTTGCCTGTGACAACAGGTCACTCCCAAACCCCTACTATTTATTTCCCAGCCAGGGAGGGGTGGCTAGCATCTATGTCTTCTTTCCCCTGAGAGCCGGCTTATTGCCTTCCGTTACTCTCCTCTTCTCTCTATGCATACGCCCTGGGCACGGACAGAGGCATCTGCCTCTGATTTTGCTTCCTCATCAGAGTCTTCCAAGGGCTCTGAAGTTGACTCGGGCTCCCCCTCCCCCTCCTTCTCCTCGTCTCACTCTGCTACTAGGTCTGCTGGAAGCAGATGGACCACAACATAGACCTCCCAGGCCCCGACACCTGTTGTGCCGCTGCCTGAGTTCTTCTGCGGCCAAATGCCACATCGCACCACTGCCACCACTCACACTAGGAGGCTGTGTGGCTTGACATTCTGATTGCGCTGCTGTCACTCATGGCAGGAGGCCACGTGGCTCATCGCGCCGCTTCCACCCCTTGCAGCAGGAGGCCTTGTGGCTTGTCACGCCAATCACACCGCTGTCCATGGCAGGAGGCTGTGTGGCTTGTTGTGTCGTGGCACACTCGAGCGGTGGCCCTGGCGCGATGTGCCAAGCAGCCTACCGCGAGTGGCAGCAGCAGCAGGATGCGATGCACGACGTGGTGTGCGGCTGCAAGCAGCCACAGAAGAACTCAGGCAGTGGCGCAACAGGTGTCAGGGTATGTGAGGCCTGCCAGCGGTCGTAAGGTAAGTGAGTGTGGGGCGCATGAGACAGCTCAACCCCCCCACCCTCGCCTGATTTTTACCCAGGTGCCTTGCCCCAAAATAGGGCTTATTTTGGGGGAAGGGCTTATATTAGGCGCACGTGTAAAAAACCAAGTTAGGGTTTATTTTTGGCATAGGTCTTATTTTCAGGGAAACACAATAGATGACACTTCTCTGTCCATTACTTGAAAGACAAGAATAGCTATCTTTATAGGAAAACCTTATATATAGCTATTTCAAATGAACCTGTTTAAAAACATTTTTCATAATCCAACTTAATTTTAACAGACATAAAATTGTTTCAAGAATAATATTATAGTATTACTCCTATATCATTTGACCACTTTATGTGAAATATAATCCATCCCCCAGTGTTAATTCATGTAGAAATTCATACTTTGAATATTGAATAAAATACAAGTTTTGAATAGGTAATAGCTGCATAACAACAATTGCATTGTTAGCTTTTTGTTACGGTTGGATCTTACGTCTTGACACTTATCATTATTTTGTTTAATTGGGATTTTCACCAGTGCAACAAAAGAATGAATCAATCCCCTTTAGTGTAAGGGGATATCTGAATTAAGAATGAAAGTTTTCAGTAACTTTTATATCCCCAAATCTGTTTCGCAAAAGGGATCATGAATTGTAATTGAAAACATTCACAATATATCCTTTTTTTTTCTTTTTTGGATCTGTGTATATGTGTAAACATTTGATGTTCTAGTACTTGAGTTGCTGAGCTTGCATTCCCATTTTTCTGTGTGCTATGTTCCTGCAGTACCCCATGTATTGCGCACCCCCACCTTTGCCTCCAATTTATTGCATGGAGACGGAGACCCCCACAACAGAGGACATACAGCTACTGAAGAAAACGATGGAAACAGAGGCTGTACAGGTGATTTAATTATGTAAACTCAGTTGATCCAGAGTCTTTCTGTAGCATGTAGTTCCTGGTAACTAGTTTCTCTTTTAAGCAAGCAAGCAAGCAAGCAAGCAAATTTTGACACACCCTTACTTGGCTCAAAAGCAAGTTAGTCATAAATGATTGGCACATGACTTCTCTGTGGAAAGGCAGAATGGTGGAAAATAATCCTTAATTCTCAAATGGCCTAGGACAGTGGTTTTTAAAACATCATACTGGGTGTATTTCTGACTACTGCAGGTTTATAAACTAATCCACAGTTACTGAGTTCCAAAAACAAAACACCAAGTCACAAAACCTTTTCAGTTCATTCCTCTACCTGCACTCTTTTTACTGGTTTGTTTGTTTTACATGGCTTTTTGCAAACAAATATATAATTATTCTAGTAACTATGAAATGAGCTAACAGTCACTTGGATGCACCTAGGACTAAATAAGTACCTATGGGTAACTGTAACACTGACTATTTTATAAGTTAATTTCATTTTGCATGAAAGGACAAAATCAATAGTTCAAGAGGAGGCATAAAGGAAATCTCATAGCATTTGGGATGGTTAAGTTACATACTTAACATTTTAACAAAAGTAATTCTCCTTCCTCGTGGTGATGCTCCTTGAATTATGTAGGTCTGTGACACAACTCCAGTGTTGATACATTTCAAGTTAGTCATAATTACACTTGGCTATATTTCATACAGGAGAGTATAACCTTTTATTCCTTTGCTACTTTTTGTACTTCCTCTGTTTCCTTTTAATTTTGCCTCTCGTTAGCATACTGTCAGCTATTTTTCTCCTATGTGAATTTGTAATACCAACTTTGAAAGCTGTTTGAAAGAGTTTGTATCATACCTTCCCTGTCAGGAAATAGTTTTAAAAAATTGTTTGCTCACAGATGAAATAGTATACTTTATTGATTAGTCAATCGATCATATCAAAGCATGAATATCAGCCCACTAAGATACAATTAAATAAGATACAGTGAAATGCAATGAAATAGATAACAGTGAGATAAAATAAACTTAAGATATGCCACAGAAGTAGAGTTCAAAAACAGCTATCTCTAATAATATGAGTCAGAGGCAGAGTTCCCTTTGTTTCCTATGACATATATTTTGGAGCCTCAGTGGTCCTATTTTATAAAAGATAAGTTAAAACAGACACACAATATGTGGTTGTATTTAAATTATTGTATCAAGATCCTCTGACTGGTATTTCTGCTTGCTTCTTAGTTTCCATGTTGCTGATTTGTAAAACTAGAGCCTTGTCTAGATTGTTTATTTCATGTTGAACTTCATTATCATTGTAGTGTGTGTGTATTGATGTACTGTATAATCATTGACTCAGCTTACCTACTTCAATTATTAGCTTGCTGCACACTTTGTTAATACTTAACTTCAGACTGTGGTACTTGTGTTGTTATCTTGTTTGTGTGACATTGTGCCTGATTATTATTAATTGAAGGCTGGTGCCTTAAAGGAAAACGAAATAGCTAAATATCTTAGTCAAGGATTTAATTGGTGGCCTTCCAAAAATTGCTAGAACATAGTTTCCCATCATCTCTGATAACTGTTGCTAAAGTTGAGAGGTTTTAAATCCAGTATCATATGAAAAATCAGACTGTCCTGTCCTACTTGCTTAGTAATTTCTACATTGATTTTTATTTTAAGAGTTGTAGAATTTAGTGCCATCATAGATTTAGTGGCATCTGTCTATGTAATCACCTGAAAACAGAGATTGGGTACAGTGGGCAAATAGATACTCTATGGACTTGAGAGATGGGCCTTGTTAAACCCAACTTGGCCATGATTTAGCAAACTATATATAATACCAAAGAGAAGAGAGCAAGTTAGCTCTTGGGAGAAATTTGCAGATCCTAAAAACTATCTCTAATTATTTGCTATTTGTTTGTGTTTAGATGTTGAAAGATATAAAGAAGGAGAAGGTTTTGCTCCGTCGGAAATCAGAGCTTCCTCAGGATGTCTACACCATAAAGGCTTTGGAAGCACACAAGAGAGCAGAAGAATTTCTCACCTCAAGCCAGGAGGCACTCTGACGGGCTAGGGGGACCCTGGAGGGTACACAGAAATGCACTTTGTTCTAACATATAGCTAGGGAATGAACATGGTGACCTGTGCCTGTCCTCCACTCCATTCTCATTCTTTCAGGTTCAATTTGATTTTACATTGTACCTCATATCCCACCACACTTTCACTTACTCCTGCTTTAAATATTTTTAAGGCTGTGTTTTGTGTGCACGTGTGATGGGAGCCTAGGAACCTGTGAGAATATCATTCCATTGCAAGGAACATCCTAAGTTCCTGAATTTGTAAAAAAAAATAATTCTGCAGTCCCAGGACCAAGGCATTGGGAATTTTATGTTTATCAGTCATCCAGAGCCCTTGATTGATGTCCTCTTTCCACCTATCACACAACTATGTGGTCTGCATAATGTAATTTTTATGTTCTATTGACTAAACAGGTCAGTATAGGCAATTTTCTCTTGGGAATAATGTGATATATCCCTCCCATAAGACTTAGAATAAATAGCTAATCTGATGGAGACTGCAGCTGCGTTTGGTCATTATGAGTAAGGGTGATAATGTACATCCCCCTCCCTGAAATTGTGTTTGCATTACCAGCCATGCATAATTCCAAATCCAGTGATTTAGATAATGCTTTCAATGAGTTTCACCTTCCAAATAGAGGCTTGCAGTTGATCTATGTGCCTGGCAGCTATTGTGCAGCTGCTGCATGAATGTGTTATTTGAGTCTTGCTTTCTGCCTATCTTTGTTAGAACTGGAGGGAGAGTAGCTGTTAAGCACATTCTCTACTAATGTCAACTTTCCTTTCAGCTGTTGGGTTTTAGGCTCTGGCAAATCTTAGATAGCTTTATGCATTTTGCATATTGAGAATCATAGGCAAAATTAAATAAATAATGCAGGAAACTCCAATTTCCAATTTATCAACTGAGCTAGTCTTTCCTAGTTAACTCCTCTCCCTGTTGCTAAATTTCTACTCCCAGTCTCTCGGCTAGCATGGTTTTGTTTTCAGTGTTTATATGTATTCCAGCTGTTCTAGCCCCATTCGTCAGTTCAAAAAACCCGACATCAAGAAGTAGCAGAAATTCACTTTAGGGAATATATAAATTTGAAGTATTCAGATTTCTTTTAAGTATGGGTAACCAGAATATAATAGTTACATTTATTTAATAGCTTCTCATAGTTGAAAAGCTGCTGTCTAAATTTGGATCATGGAAATCGCACAAGGGGAAGCCTTCGCTATCCTTTGGTTAAAGATCTTGTGCTCTACCTTTAGAAAAATTGTTTCTAGTGAAATTTATTGCTCATTTAGAGGCCCCATTATTGGGAAGCAGTGGAATATCAGAAAAGTAATGATTTTGAATCGGACTGTGAGGCTTTTTTTCATGTTCTTGTTTAAATCTCCATGTTTGTGATGTAATTTTGTCTCGTCTACTTACTTATACCTTTCTGTTTCCACTGTATCTTTAATGACTTGATTGAAGTTTATTTGTAGGATATTTCATTTCAATATTCACCGATTTTACCTCTTCAGAGATATCTTTTAACTCTTAAAAAACTGAAATTAAAAAAAAGTTAACGTTTGCCAATTTTCCATACTGATACTCAAGCCACAGGCTGGGTACCTATATCATGCTATTCTTTTAAACCATGGATTATTGAATAAATCACAGTGCCTGGGCTTACCCATAATTCAAGCCAAACAAATTTCAGTCTGATACATTCCTCTTCAGTATTCTTCTCTGTGGAATTCTTCATTTTTCCACCATTTTTGTCCCCTTACTAACAGTCCATCAGCATTCCGTGATCATTAAGCATGCCCAAGCTTCACTGGCCTATTTCTGGAGTTCTCACAAGCTTTTTTCCCCTCCCCTGGAACATTATTACTTTGACAACCCTTATTTTGTGCATGGTAGTATTTTAACTACATGAGGACAGGCACTTTTGAGACTGACGTTAGAATATATGATGATGCTAACTTCCATTGTCTGCTGTCAAAATACTTTCAATATCTGTTGTTCAAGATGCTCTGTCTGGCTGTAGTTTCTCATACTAATAGGAACGTCTTTTAATCCTCTTGCAAGGTACCAGTTGAAGCATATGTGGAAGAAAGTTAAACAGGAACTTATAACTGATTTGCGAGATGTCCCTGATGGTTCAGTGACAGAATCAAACAAAAACGAGGCTTCACTTAGTAGCTTGCACATTCAGCCACTGGTTTTTCAAAGTGTGGTTTAGCTGTGGGAGGAACAAAAGAAAACTTGGAGCTCCTTAACACCAAGATGTGGTTGTCTGCTTATCTATTCCTTTCAAGGTTGGGCTCTGTAAATGAGAAGGACCATACGAAATTATCCTTCATTACCCGTATGTATGCTACACAGCACTTCTATGCCTGTTACAGTTTTGCATAGGTGAAGCAGGGCTGTAATTGAGCATCATATGCTGTACACTTAGATGTAAATATAGGCTTTGTCTAATCTTTCTTTGGGATCAGGGAACTTGTGTTTGGGACCTAATATTAAAATTTAGTTTGCTGCCAATTCATTTGAGTGTCCTATATATCTATCAGAGAAGCTGTATGTAAAGAGGTTAAAAAAAAAATCACACTTCAAGCCAAATGAGCACCTCAGCTACACAACTTCCAGTTATGCTCTACCTTAATCTAGCTCTACTTAAAACCCTTGCGTTTGTCCCTATTTCAGCTTTTACCTTCCCTTACTTTTACATGGATAGGGAAGGAGCTGCCTCTTTTGTGTCTTATACAGCCCTTCCCACGAGGGACGGGGAAAGCAACTAAATGATGCATTCACTCCCTGGACACAAGTATTAAGCTGCTTTACAATTCATTATGTACATATGGTGTACTTTATTTTCAGTAGAGTATTACATAGTATGACAGTGTTGGATTTTGTACAGATGTCCCTGTATGTACAGAACTAAATAAAATGGATCTCTTGAAAAGATGATACACTGGACTGCACCTCATGGCCACGTTTAGCTCTTTAGCCCATGTGTCACAATAGATAGTGGGGAAGAGGAGAAAGAACAGACTAAACACATATCCAAAAGGCTTTCTTCTTCTCGGGATTAAGAAAACAGCCTCATATTCACCACCACTAAGCATTTACAACTAAGTATTACAGACAACTGATGAATTATTTTCAGTTTTACCAGATGAATTGATAGGTTCGGAGCTGAAGAAAGATGAAATAACTACCTAACCACTTTAGAGAAAGATAGTTTAAAATAGATTAGATCCAGTTAAGCTGTTTTCTTTGCAGGCAAGAAGCTCACTGGGGCTCTTCATTTCCATTCAGGCTTGAAGCCATTCTGACTTTGTCTGTCTTGCAGTGTTCGTTGCACCATATTCTGCCACTGCTCATCTGATATCTCATTGGCCCATGCAGGAATGCTCAGTATAGGCAGCTTGATTCCAGCCATGGTCCTTTTCACTAATTCCACATGTTCTAGAATAAAAAATAAAGGCAGAGGATGAGAAATAATCCCCAAGTATGACTGTCCTGGAGATTGTTCATGTTGTGTCAATCTAAATAGATAAAGGAGTAAATCACCCACACTGTCAAGCAAACAAAAGGTTTTTTTTAATTATTTTACTATGCATCAAACATATATGTCTCAAAAAAACCCCACATCATCCTGAGTGGAATGTTCTTCAGTTTAAAATTCTGTCATTTAAGATAAATAAACTAGTATGAAGAACTGGAGGGCCAGTGATCTTAAAAGATCAAAATAGTTATATAACACGAATAAGCAGCCTGTTGTTTGCATGCTGTTATGAAAACACTATTCTGCTAGTTACAATAATCAGGTAATTGCTAAAGGATTTGAACAGCTGGAGATGAAGTGACATAATAGCATACAAGACAATTCGCTTACGTTAAATCCCATATTATAGTTGGGTTAGGATGATATACAATCCTATTCCGTGGCTGACTTCAAGGCAAGGGAAAGGAATTCTTATCCTGTTAATGGCTATGGTTTCCATAGGCCATTATGCCTGTAGTTTTGTTTCCAAATCAAACAAATAATAGATGGCAAGCCACCACAAAAGTAGATGGGATATACACTGGATAGTAGCTTCACGTATATGAATACGGCATAGTTTATTTTTAGTACTGGACAACTACAATTAACTATATTAACAGACAGTCCTACAAAGCACATGGCAGAGTTTTTAGACCATCCTAAACTAAAATCACACTATAGCTTACTGTGAAATGTAAATCTACATGCAAACATACCAACACTGCAGGATTAAGTAAGAATGTCTAAATTTAATTTAGAGAATTGTAGAGACGGAGTTCCTCTTGGCTGGAGAGGAAAAACTGGTAGGTGATACTGATGAAGTAAAAACTGCAGCTTTTTATATGCATAGAGATAAAATAGTATAATGTGGCAGACTATCTGCATCAAATGTCTTAAATAAAGTTAGAAATATCCCTATACAATCTTATCAGCTCACAAAGTTGGAAGTTTTGTTATATTACCTGGATCCATGGGTATTGAGTTGTGACTGCTTTGAGCTACAAGTCTCTCCTCTTCTTCATTATCACTTTCAATAGGTGGGTCAGGCAGATGTAGTCTCATTGCCTGCATGATACACAGGGCCATTAAAATCAATCAAAATGTAAAGATACATGCATTAATTTTCTCCTGGTAGCATTACTCCCATATAGTGTGTTTGAAACAAAACTGCCACCTGAAGTCGCTGATTGATGTCAAGGGCTGGCTCTGTGTTCGTTGCTGTTAATTCATGTGTTGTTGGTCCCTGGTCCGGTTCTTGGTTCAGTGGCTGATACACATAGCCATTATTGATACCCTCTTCCTCCTCTTCCTCTGGTTCTTCACTACTCCATTCGCCAACAGGATCAAGAATTCCATCAGATGATTCTTGAAGCCCCAGCTCCTCATGCTCATTTGGACAGATCCTCTCTGGACCCATTCTCTGTGTAACTGCTGTCTCTAAGGCCATGCAACTGGATCTGTACCGAAAAAAGAAACTTGATCTCAGCACCTGGCATCACAAAAGTAGTGAATGTGAAAAAGAAAACTGGGAAAGAGTGTAGGGAACCAAGAGATGTCAAATTTTGTCCCAGCAGATTCCATTCTAAATTATCACACATAATTAAGTACTATGCTTAAGTACTACTTGATACAGTAGGTATTTAGAATTATTTTCAGAAACTGCATCTGTCACTGGTGAAACTTTTACTTTGTTACCTATGACAATTTTACACATGCAATGCTATAGTAGTTAACCATTGTTTATTTAATAAATCACAATAAGCAAAGTTCACATATGCCAATACAAAACCAAATAAACCACATTATAGCTTCATGCAGCATATGATTGCAGCCTCTAATAAAATCAATAGTCCTGCCAAACCTGTGATACCATTCTAAGCAAACTCTTGATCAGAATATCAGTTAAAGTTTAGTTTTTCAGATGAAGTAATGTTACCATTACAGATAATTTGTTAAGGTTCACATTTTAATCTATGGGAAAATAAGTACACATGAATAGGGACAGAATAAAACCTGTCCTATTTACTATGGTAACTAGAGTAGAACCTATGTCAATATCTCTCAATATACTCTACTTTCCTATTCCATGTTAGAAAATAGGTGCAAAACATCCTGTAGAAAAATGGTGAAAACCTCAGATAAAAGACACTGATCAGCATAAAATTTTGTTAGAACCTCAGCAGTAGCTAGCAAAGCCAAAACAATTTTAAAATACATCTATATAAAATTATTGCATAAAATATCCTGCAAATTCAAAGAAAAATCCATAGTTACCACGTAATTATAAAATACACTCAGTTCACTCCGTTCTATATTTTAATACTCTGGAAGATATAATTAACTTTTCAATACATTAATATTTCTCTCCTTGTTCTCAGCAACCTTGTTTAGCCTACAAGGGTAGAACTAGACCAAAGCCTATTTCTAGCAGCCAATGGACATCCACAAGCACCATATAAAAGAAATAACCCCTACCTAAAAATCCCGACCACCCTCAGAATAAAGATGCTGGACCAGCATTTTACCATTGACAGTCTCCTTTCCTACAACTCTTATTCATTTTTAATATCATATTTAATATTATTGCAGCCTATGGAGATTTCTTTAGTTTAACTATAGGCAGTGGGAAGTCATTTATTTGGATGTCCTCGAATTCAGCTTAACTCGTTATTCCGAATTAAATGGGCAAAAGAGAGAAAGCCACAAGTCGAATCTATGATACGCAGTTTTATACCTCTCTTTACTAGCTCTTTTTATCTTAATTGAAGAGTCTAGTCTACCTTTCAGGGTTGCTCTAGTTATTAAAACAAGGTCATACATGAGAGAATATTTTTGATATTTAAAACTGCCTTCTATATTCCCGTATCATCCCCTATGATAACCTCCATTTCCAACATCTGCTCGTCCCATTTCACGCGGTACAAACAGGCGACATAAATACTCCCTTGCACCTGCTAGGAAGTGCTGTCAGCAATCACCATTACCACCACTACAAAATCTTCTATCCTCACCAAGACAAATTTCTCCCTCTTGTTATAAAACCGAACTAAAAGATCTTCCACGGCCTCACCCCCGGAAGCAAGGCACATCCGGCCATTGAGATAATCGTCATAGCTAAGCGCGGCTGGAGAACTCGTAACTATGACGACGCAAGCCAACGCTGCACTATGAAGAGACTTGACAACGTCGTTCCCCATGTCTAGCTCCGCCCTTCTCACGACAGTGTCCTTTTCCCCCCTTTTCTGTAGCCTGCAAAAATTTCTCTGATAGGTGCTTTACCTGTGATCAGTGCTGCAGAAAAGAAAAATTAAAAAACATCTCCGCTAGTCTGTATAGCAGCTAGTCTGTATTAGAAGCCCATGGCAAACTATTTCCCGAGATCACATTGAAAAGATGAATTATTAGCTTCCCTTTTCCCTGATGAAAAACATAAGCCTTGTGCTGCAAAACATACTGTTCTCTTAAAGCAGGGGTTCTCAACCTTGGCAACTTTAAGACTTGTGGACTTCAACTCCCAGAATTCCTCAGCCAGCTCTGCTGGCTGAGGAATTCTGGGAGTTGAAGTCCACAAGTCTTAAAGTTGTCAAGGTTGAGAAACCCTGATTTAAAGGCACCAAGGGGGAAGCTTTATGATTCAGCTGCCAGCTTGGGGGGCAGAAGCTGTGCATCAGACCACAAGGCATGGTTGTTGGCCTACGATCATTTCAATAGGCTACGCAAATTTCAAAGTTTATTTGATTTGGAACTCTATTGTTAGGTACTACTATCTTATTTATCACAGAAAAAAAGTAAAGGGGGCTTATTTTTCAGCTAGCTTAAAAGTATACATCTCTCAAAATAATTACATAATAATATCTTAATAAATTTGAAAAACCCTAGTTAATAACATCCAGTCCAGATGTTAGTAAAATTAATCCAAAGCTGCTAAAGGTTAAGGCCTAGGCTCATGTTCAACAGCAACATATGCATAATATTGTTATAGATTTGTCAATAAGGACAAATAAAACCCCAACCATGTTTCTACTCTCACTTAAAACAAAATTAAACTGGATTAAAATGTCAGCTTCTCCTTCATCAGTTCTTAACCATTATATTTGTACAACACATCCACTGCCTAATTTTCTGTGACTAATCCGTATTAAATGCCCAAACTATAAATGTATACAATTGTAATGTTTAAACAGGAAGGGATATTACAAGTAATATAGTCCCTACCCTACACAGGAATCTATTAAAACAAGATTAGACAAGATTAGACAAATCAGTTGGCTACCGCCCCCCTCTTTTAAAATCTCAAGGGAAGAGGGAAGGTCCAACATTCACTGTTCTAGTCCAGGGGTAGGCAACCTCGGCTCTTTTATGACTCATGGACTTCAACTCCCAGAATTCCTGAGTCAGCATAGCTGACTCAGGAATTCTGGGAGTTGAAGTCCATGAGTCATAAAAGAGCCGAGGTTGCCTACCCCTGTTCTAGTCTAATTGTTCTTTTGCTTAACAATTTCATTGGTTGAAGATCATCTTCATTCAATTATGACAGTTAAAGAGCGATAAATGGGTGGGTTCCCCATCTTTTCAAATATCATACGTGAGGCGAGAAACATCTCCTCCCCCCCCCCCACATGCGCTTGAAATCTTCTCTCGTGCAACCTCACACTTCAAACTACGCGCAAAAGTAGAACACTACATTTCCCAAGCTCCCTTAGCGAGTGGGACAACCCCCGCGCTTACGCGCCGATGCTGGACTCAGGCTGGGCCTGGATGAGGGAGAGGGAAAGACAGAGATTGAGTCGCCTGAGGAGAAAACTGGACTTAGCCGGGGCGTTAGAGCGGGTATGACCCTTCGGGGCCGCAGGTCGGCCCCGCTTCCCTCTCTCCCGGGCAGGTAATGAGCGAGAATGAGCTCCTTCCGAGCCGCTGCTGAGGAGAAACGCGGGTTCAACAGGGTTCTGCCGCGGGGCAGGTGGGCAAGACGCGCGTTGGGAGGGCGCTGGGCATTGGAGGGGCAGTCAGAGATCGTGGCTACGCTCGGCAGGATGTGAGGACAGCCGAATCCTCGTGGCCGTCAGGTACTGGGATGGCGGTGGAGGCCCGCCTCCAGGGAAAAAGAACACGCATGCCGATATAAAAGGGACACCAGACCACTGAGGGGTGTGACAGGACGGGCACCTTTTGTGAGCACTGAGAATCCTAAACTGGAGTCTTAAAGGAGGCGTCTTAGCCTTATTTTTCCTGGCCCTTTCCAGATAGCCTGAACTGGAGCTCCCAGCATGTGCCCTCCAGGGTTATATGTCCTGGCTGAGGTGGAGTATCAAACATCCCCTCATAAATCAAGGTATGAAGTCCCCAACGTCGGAATTATTTTACGAAATAGAATATCTAAGGAAATACTTCATACACACAAAGACGAATACTCGAATAAAATAATAATAAAAGAAATCGCAATTTGTTGGCCAGTGATGTCAGCAATAGGAGATGCCTGTTGTGGGGAAAATCAGTTCTTAGATGAGTGGAATCAATTATATATATATATATATATATATATATATATGTATATGTATATGTATATGTATATGTATATGTATATGTATATGTATATGTATATGTATATATATGTATATATATGTATATATATGTATATATATGTATATGTATATGTATATGTATGTATAATATATTTAATTTTTTAATTATATATATATATATATATGATATATAGAGATATAAGGTCAGCTTTTTATCTTATTACAACAATCGCATAGATTTACTTAGCATTTGTTTATGTACATAGACAATGTTTTCCTTTTGGCATCTGACATCCCCAAACTGCCACCTCCTCTTGATTTATGGGAGATGTTTTCTTCCCTGTTTTATTTTTTCCCCCCCTTTATTCCTCCCTTTTGGTTTCTGAAGGAGGACAGGCACAGGAAGTATGAACTCCATTACCTATATTAGTAACTTGAGTTCCTTTATGAGTATGTATGCATTACCTATAGTAACTTGAGATCCTTCGCCTATGAATATGTAAGCTTACATTATCTGTTACTTATGCATTAGTCTCTCCTGCCCTTCTGAGATGTATGATTATGAGAAAATCTGTTCTTTTATGTCATAGCATGTATACATATAAATATTTTGTACATTCTCAGATAAAACAGGTCTGCAAACCTTGATGTTTAAATATGTTATTAATTTTCTGAAATTTGGGAATGGGCTACAGTGATAAAACTATATATATGTAATGTCCATATAAGTGCAAGAGTAGATGAGCAAATATAAAAATTGGTTCACAGTTTGCAGTTTAAGAAAAACCAAATATGCATGTGCAAATTATTGTTATATTTCTAGCTAAAGCCAAATAACATATCTAATATGAATATTTGCACTTCTTTATTTTTTTATTTAAATCAAAGCATAAATTGATTGCCATTACCTGTGGAGAACAAAATCCAAGAACAGTGTTTTGAATATCTTAGTTTGTTTTGCTGAAAGTAGAATTCCTTGAAAGACGTTCTTCTAGAAAATATTTTATTAATTTCCATTTTCCCCTGAGATTTTTTCTCTTCCTTATAATCTGCTGTGGAGCTAATAATAACATTAATATATTTTTATTTCATGCTATGTAGTAGTTTGTTTATAATTGTGGAACTTTTGACTATATTTGCATCTGGTTTTCCCTGCTTCTTATTGTACGTTTTGTGATACTTTGTTAAGGAAAATTGCAATATAGTTGAAATACCAAACTATTCATCGGAATGCTTTGCTGAGTTGGATTTGAATGAGAATTTGGGACAAAAAGTACTTTTAGAATAAGAAGTGTGTGTGTGTGTGTAGGTATATATATCTCCACACACACACTTCCATTAAGAATTGTACAAAGTAATCAAGAATTTTTCATTAAGAAATTTCAGTATAGAAATATAATATCAGTTGACATTCTTATTTTATTGTGGTTTTTTTAATCTAAGTGAAATGTTAATATATATTGCAAGTCCATGTATGATATGCCATACACTAAATTAATAATCAGTTGATTGTACATGTTCTCATTTAATAACCATTCAGCAACTGTTTGAACAAGAGAGACTTACGACTGGTCTTTATAGTTGCGGCCATTGCAGGGTCCCCATAGTCATGTGACCTTGATTCAGGTGCTTAGTAACTGCTTACAATCACAACATTCCAATATTCTGCAGTCACATGATCACCGTTTGTGATCTTTAGTGCCAGCTTCTGAGAAGTCAAGTTAATGGGGAAGCTGGCAGGACATTGCAAATGGTGACCCCACAATGCCGCAACCATGTGGGATTCACCTAACAACAGCAAATGAGAATGCTTGAACTGCCTTTTCCAACCATGTCGCTTAGCAATGGAGTTCCCCATCTCAACTATCATTGGTAAGCAAGGACTGCCTGTAATAACGTACAGCAATATTGCGAACATTAATGCTGCTTTCTATGAAAGATTAGATTGGTCTTGGAAATATTGATTTTTGATCTACAGTATTATAGTCAATCTTGTCTATTGAAGAAAAATCAGGGTCAGTAATTTGAGACATCGGTATGTTGTCCCTGACTAAATTTTATAAAGATTGTTATTTTGAAAAATTCTATATTTTAAAAATTTATGCCAGAAGATATAATGGTAGATAGTTTGTACTTTGTGTACACACGGGCAGCTCAATCTAAAGCTATCTCTTAAAGTTTTTGCAACCTATTGCCTGGTTAAGCAAAATCACAATTATATTGGTAGGACTGGAGTGAGTTTGAGGACTATTTTATGAGGAGAGGCAATGGCTAATTGAATTTAAACAAGTGCTTCTGTGTTTGAGTGGCAATGGCTGCTTTTTTACATAGTTGTTCAGATACTGATGTAGAGCAGAGGTCCCTAATCTTTGGGGCATCAGGGACTGGTTCAATGAAGAGAGTTTTTTCCACGGACCAGAGGGGGCATGGTTTCATGTACAGCCTGCATCCCGCAGATAGGGCTTCGCTTGTTTGTGCGGACTGGTTTCTGGCATGCTGCAGACTGGTGCTGGTCCATGGACCGGGGGTTGAGGATCCCTAATGTAGAGTTTCTAACTTGTTTATTATTTCATTTTATTGAAAATTTTGAGGAAAATATGTATATATTTGTCTTGTTTTTAATTGAGCAGCTGGGTGATATATAAGTTTAATATATTAATAAAGATATAAATATATTTACATCTATTTAAGATCTATAAAGGGGCAGCACTGTATATGGAATAATAATAATATAATTACCGGTATAATATAATTTGAGATTTTCTGATATAAACTTGATATTCTCATTGAATAAATTAAATATATATAAATTAAATCAGGCCCCAGACTGAAGACTCTGTTACCTGCAACTACAATATACTCTGTGGAACTATTACAGGGAGGCTGTCTTCAGTCTCTTTCTTTCACCCATTTCTGGGCTGAGTTGCTGTTACTGGAGTGCACCCCTTCCCTCCTGGGGATCCACCTCTTTACTACTTTCCATCACATAGTGCTTGCTTAACAGCTGCTGTATTTAGTGACCATTTGAACCTACGATGGCACTGAAACAGTCACAGTGTCCTGTGGTCACACGATCACCATTTGCAAGCTTCACAGCTAGCTTTTAACAAGCAAAATCAGTTGAGAAGTCAGCAGTAATTTGTAAGTTGTGGTCATATGGTGTTGTATTTCATTACCACAGCAGAACTGACATAAGTCTGTTTCAGTCTTGTGATATTTCAATTAATGACTGCATCACTTAGCTACGAAGTTGCCAGTCCCAATTGCATTAGTTAAGTGAGGACTACCTGTATATGTTAGCATATTCTACTATCATGACATAATAGCTGAAAGCCAATGAAGGTATTTTCATCCTATCAAAAGGATATTGGTAGCAGCTAATTCTAACAAGTTATGTGGCTATTATATGAGAACCAATTGAAGTTTTTCTGTAATTTTTAGAGCAGCCTAATATACAATAGATTGCTGTAATTAAAACTTGATGTTCTGATAGCTTTGAAAATTCCTAGGAAGTTTTAGAGCAATATTTTTCAAACTTGGGAAATTTAAGATTTAAGATGGATTTCAACTCCCTTTGACTGGTTGGGGAATGTTGAAAATTGAAGTCCACACATCTTAAAGTTACCAAGTTTAAAAAACTGTTCTAGAGCATTCACTTACTACTTATGACAGAATGGCCACATAACAAATAGAGGAGAGGCCAAAATGGGATAAAACCCATAGTTCCAATGCATATATTAGTGTTGTTTAAGGAGAATAAGTATTTGACTGGCAGTTGTTAGTATTATATTTTTATCCTGTCTTTTTAAAACATATTTGGTTGTTTCACAATGGCAAACCTCTAAAAATTCCTGCTTGTTATTTTCCTCGCAAAAATAACCCTGTCAGGTCGGTTAGGATCAGAGAGACTAACTGACCCAAAGTCACCCAACCAGCTTTCATGCCTGAGGCTTAGAATTCACCTGATTTCTAGACTAGTACCTTAACTAGTACATCAAACTGATTCTCTCTTCTCATTGGAAGCTAGAATAACTTTATGAGATAAGAAGTGGCTAGATAGATTTGGTGAAGGCAGCCTGTGAGCATAGCTTGCTGTATACCTTTTGTTGTTAACTCAGCTTATATAACTTGTGGTGTGTGAACTTTCCTTTCTGCATCTGGCATTCTTATTGGTTTTGACAGTTTTTGTTTTTTGTGATATGCCATTTTAATGATATTTCACTAAAGGGAGACATTGACTCGGAAAAGAGGATTAAAACACCTGTGATCTGTTGTCATCAAATCTGTCACTTTTCAACCAGTGGCAAAAGGAAAGTAGAGGTACCTGCAAGGATAGAACATCAGTAATTGTAGAGATGCCACATGACAGCAGCTGATCTTAGATCTTATTCTGAATGCAATATTGGCAGTATTTGGGGGGAAGTGAAGGTAGATGGCTTTACATTGACAACTTTGTGATGTCCTGGTTTCACTTTACAATATGAATGGGGATACAATAGCCAAACAGTCACAAGTCAGGTTGTGCAATCTTTCAGATGCATTTCCAGTGTGGAAATGAGAAATAGTGTTTTATACAAGGAATTAGCTTAATTGGTATATTCAAGAGTGAAAAACTATTGAGGGATCAGAGACTATACTGCAACCACACAATACTTTGAGGTTTGCAGGAGGTCTTTTGCAAACCATGATTTAACTGAAAGAGAAGCTTTATTTTGTTGTTTGGATTTTAAACTGTGAGAATGGAAGTAGAAGGCTTCAAGAAAGCAAACTACTTTTAGTCTTACTTGAAAATCATCTAACTCCTTCCATAAAGACCCAAAACAATACCACAAAAATTCCCAGAAGCCTTCTACTCCCAATTACCCTCACATTTTTCTTAAAAAGAAAAAATGCAGCCAAAATATTTTGCGGCTGAATTTTGGAACATTATCTCTGAGAAAACTACAAATGAGGTGTAAAGGTAACAAATCGCTTGGTTTGTTCTATATGGATATGCTAAAATACTGCAATAATTGTCCTTCCATAGTAGATTTGACAACATGCAAATGATTTTCATAAGTCATCTTAAAACCTAATGGAAATAAAAAAGAAACATCCCATTCTTAGAACTGTGATACAGTACTCTAATTCAAATATGTGGTGAGCTATGCTGTCTACATTTGTAGTTACTGCACTAAAAAGGATATTGTAGAATAAAAATAAAATAAGAAAACA
The DNA here is from genome assembly GCF_001527695.2 of Protobothrops mucrosquamatus. NCBI lineage: Eukaryota > Metazoa > Chordata > Lepidosauria > Squamata > Viperidae > Protobothrops > Protobothrops mucrosquamatus. The sequence continues at coordinate 761 of NW_015389177.1, read as the reverse complement.
ACCTTTATGGTTCATTAGTGGTTTGGAGTAGCTTCTTATGAAGTATATTACAGTAGTTGGAGCTTTTAGCTGAGAATAACAGAATATGAGATATGTAAAATCATACACGGCATAGGCCAGTGCTGGCAAATTGTGTTCAGCATGTCAAAAGTTCAGAAAATGCCTAACTTGACTCTGCTGGCATGTAACCTCCTCCCCCTGAACAAAAGCGAAACATTTATAAATTCATTTATTTTATTTTTTTAAAAAAATACAGTCCAATCATATGTAATCCCCAGGATCTGCTCTGTACCACTTACCTTCAGGCAGCGTTCTCTTTCTTTTAATCGGCGTCTGTGGCTTATCCAAAGCAACTCTGAGTCACACGAGGCCTTCATTCTTGAAGTGGTTTCAGAGAACGCTCTTCTGCAACCTTTGCAGCTTCCAAAAACCATGCGAAAGCATGCTTAATTCTTGCACAATTTTCAGAGGGTTTGGAGGGACTGTGAGAGCACAACCCTATTGTGTAACTTCTGGAGGTTGCACGAGAACACACCCCATTTTCACGTGACCTCCACAGCCTCTAAAAATCACACGTGAATGGGGCATACTTTTGTGTTGATTAATGCTGGCGTGTCATCCAAAACATTATGGCATGTCATCTTTGACATATGTGTCATAGCGTTGCCATCGCTGGTTATACTACAGGTAAGAGAAGAAGAAAAAACTTTTTCTACTAATAAATAAAAGTCTAGAATTAATTGTTAGCAATTCTGCAAACT
>NW_015389176.1:173211-174383 GCF_001527695.2 Protobothrops mucrosquamatus | reverse complement strand
GCCCTTTTATGACTTGTGGACTTCAACTCCCAGAATGCCTCAGCCAGCATGCCTAGCTGAGGAATTCTGGGAGTTGAAGTCCACAAGTCATAAAAGGGCCAACTTTGAAGATCTCTGAGCTATAGGGAGAGAATTAAAAAGGCAGGAGTTAAAAGCTGTCCTGAATGTAGGGCTCAACCTTTTGTATGGGTTTGAAGTTTGGTTTGGGAGCTAAAATTCTCTTATTTGTAACTATATAGGGGAGAGCAGTTTCTACCTGACCTTCATGTATCTCTCTATAGCTATCCATCCATCCATATGGACATATGTATACATACACATCACCAAATGATAGCAGGGGAAGGATGCTCAGGTGCATCAGAGAGAGAAACAATGTACACCAAACCATTAGTATTTTAATCAAAACTTACAAACCTGCCACCAAAAAGTTTGAACGCACAAAACTCACAAACTGAGAGGGGCACCAAGGCTTCAACAAGTATAGATTTCAGGAAGACGGGACAAACTAAACAAACTAAAAGAGTTGGTGGTAAGATGGGCAGATAGATGATAAACAGACATACAGATACAGAATAGAGATAGAATTACAGATGATAGATAGATGATACAGATCCAGACAGACAGATGAAAGATCTAGATAGCTAGATAGTTGGATGATAGACAATAGATGAGATAAATAGATGATAGACAGACGATAGATGAGATAGATGATAGATACACAACAGATACATGATAAGATGATGCATAGGATGACAGACAATGGGTGGATGGATGGATGATAGACTAGATATAGATGATATGTGATAGAGATAGATGATGGGTAGATGAATAGATGGATTGATGGAGAGATAGAGATTGATGGAGAGAGGGAGAAATGGAGAGATAGATGATAGAGGTAGACAGACAGATATGATAGACGAAATAGGGAGAGAGAGAGAGAGAGAGACATGATAGACAAGATAGGGATAGATAGATAGATAGATAGATAGATAGATAGATAGATAGATAGATATAGACAGTTATATGGATAGATAGATATAGACAAACAATTAGATGGATGAATGGATGGATAGATAGATATAGACAGTTATAGGGAGATAGATAGATAGATAGATAGATAGATAGATAGATAGATAGATAGATAGATAGATAGATAGATAGATAGATAGATA
>NW_015389176.1:167031-172176 GCF_001527695.2 Protobothrops mucrosquamatus | reverse complement strand
GACAAACGGGCCCTCCCGCCCACCGCCTGCTCCCCAGGCCCGTCTCCCCCCCCCGCGGCCCAGCCTCTCCCCTCAAGCCGGGCTCCCGACCGGGGCCAAGGCGCGGAGGACGCCGAGGGGGCGGTTACCTCGGCCCGCCGTAAACATCGGTTCCAGCTTCTGCAGCTCCAGCTCCGTCAGGCTCTTCTCTCCCCCCCCCCTCACTTTCTGCCAGGGCGAGGACCCCGCCCCCCAGGCTGCCCACGCGGGACGCCTGATCCTATCCGGGCTGCTCCAGCCCCCGCCTCGAGCCTTCCCCCTCCAGAGGGAAAGAGGTCAGGAAAGTGTAGCGTGCCGCACTCGGATAAAAGGAACCGGAGCCTCCCGCGCGGCGGGCGGGAGGGACCGAGGCCTTAAGCCCGTCAGGCAGTGTCGTAGACAGCCCTCGCTCGCCCGGGTCCTGAAGGCGGAGAGAGAGCTGGGCAACCCCGTGCTTTGGTTACCAGGGGAGGCGGAAGTGGCCGAGGGGGTGTGGCTTTCTTCTGGAAGTGGGCGGAGCGCAGTCGCCAAGCTGCAGCTTTTGAAAGCCATTTTTTTTCGAATTTGCTGCCCGTCTGGGAATAATATTAGAAAGCGGGGGGAAAAAAGTTGTTAGAATTGAATCCCTGCTCAATTCTTTCAGAGAGGGAGAAAGGAGTGCAAAATATTCCCCCTTAATGCTTAATTATGCCTGTCAAAGAAATCTTTAAAACAAAATTTACTCCCAAGCCTAATTAGAGATTCAAACAACGTGCATATTTAGTATTTAACTAACATTAACACTTAACTAACATTAAGCTGGCGCTTAAAAGTTTTATCTATCTAAATATCTATCTATCTAATAATTTTATTAGATTTTTCCCGATTAGTTCTTTGCACTGTTCCAAAACCATTTATGCCAATGTATGAATGAATGAGCTGAGTGGTATTAAGCAAATCAAAGTTTATATTTTCATAGATTTCATTAGACTTAGAGAAATCTACTACTTCTGGATAAGGACCAGGCGATATATATTGTAGTTTCTTCCCTGTCTTGGTTTTAATGAAACCCAATTGGAATTGTGCTTAAGCATACATTTTTTCATTGCTGAAAGAAAGCCTTTGAAACATGTGGCTGGTACATCCATAATATAAACAATGAAGAAAGAAATGAGAAATGTTGATGTTATTAAAGGTAAGATATAGTATCGCTGTAGTTACCACATAAACATTTACTTGTCTCGGAGGGCAACTGGCTTAGTAATTCTGATATAGTCTACTTTTTTGACAGGTCTCTACTTCTAATGTTTATTTTATTTACTTGAATTTAAAAACCATCCAATTCCCAATGGATTCTGGATGGTGTACAAAACTAGAAAATAGAAGGTTAAAAAAAAACAAACCAAATGCACAACCTACACTGCAATAATCTTGCAAAGAACAAAAACAAGTGTGAGGCCATAGACAAACAATAATACACCCACATCTGGAACCAAAATCAGATTTCAGAGCTCGAGATATATATAACTGTTTGGAGCTGGAGTATTTTTTCCAGAAACTGGGAAACTTGATGTGCAAAACTCCCTGGGAACATTGGCTTAAAACTCTTAATTAAATGAAATATTTTGTCAGTTAGGGGGCTCAGCTGTTTATAGTGTTCAATTTGAGGAGCAAAACAGTGGTCTCACTGTCATTTGCAATTCTTGCTCAACAGTATTCCTATCAGAAATGCAAACTGAATCATGTATTAATTTGGGGTATGAAGAAAATAATGAAAGTTTTTTTTTTCAATTAACAGTGTGCTGTGTTAAGCCCTAGTTTGGTTTTTCTGAGGCTCAATCTACTACAGTCTTAATTTGGCTACTGTGGTAAAGTCAACACCTGAATCTTGTTGTTGTTGTTGTTAGTTGCAAAGTCGTGTCCAACCCATCGCGACCCCATGGACAACGTTCCTCCAGGTCTTCCTGTCCTCTACTATCTTCTGGAGTCCATTTAAGCTCACGCCTGAATCTTGATTTAGTGGTAAATACGTAAAACTACAAGCCTCATCCACACAGCGCTCTTAAGTTATAAAGGCTTGGCATCTTAATTGAAGTCAGCAAATCCGACTCTTTTGACAGATCAGTTATACAAACTATGACATAACATAGTAATAGTAGTAGTAGTAGTAGTAAAAGTAGTAGTAGTAGTAGTAGTAATAATAATAATATTATAATAATAATAATAATAATAATAATAATAATAATAATAATAATAATAATAATAATAATAATAATAATAATAATAATAATAATAATAATAATTATTATTATTATTATTATTATTATTAAAAAAAAGTTGGAAGGGACCTTGGAGGTCAACTAGTCCAACCCCCTGCTCAGGCAGGAATACCATTTCAGACAAATGGCTGTCCAGTCTCTTCTTAAAAACTTCCAGTGTTGGAGCATTCACTGCTTCTGGAGGCAGGTTGTTCCACTGGTTAATTGTTCTGTCAGGAAGTTTCTCCTTAGTTCTAGGTTGCTTCTCTCCTTGATTAGTTTCCATCTGTTGCTTCTTGTCCTGCCTTCAGGTGCTTTGGAGAATAGCTTGACTCCCTCTTCTTTGGGACAGCCCCTGAGATATTGGAAGACTGCTATCATGTCCCCCCTGGTCCTTCTCTTCATTAGACTAGACATACCCAATTCCAGCAACCGTTCCTTATATGTTTTACCCTCCAGTCCCCTGATCATCTTTGCATGAACATGACATTAAACATATCCATTGATGCAAATTCTGGATTAAGATCATACTTCATACTAAAACACAATAGGATTTGTTGATCATGTGACCCAGGACACAGCAATGGTCATAAGTATGAGTCAGTTGCCAAGCATCTGACTTTTGATCACATGATCACGGGGATGCTACAAAAGCCGTTAAGTGTGAAAAACGGTCATAAGTCCTCCTTTTTCCAGTGCCCTTGCAACTTTGAACCGTCAGTAAATGAACTATTGTAAGTTGAGGAATACCTGTATGATATCATCACTGCAAAGGTGTTGCTTGGAGCAAGAAAATCTAGACCAGGGGTAGGCAGCCTTGGCCCCTTCATGACTTGTGGACTTCAACTCCCAGAATTCCTGAGCCAGCATGGCTCAGCTTGGAAACCTCTCCCTTTTCCCTCAGCGTGGCTGGCTCAGGAATTCTGGGAGTTGAAGTCCACGAGTCATAAAAGAGCCAAGGTTGCCTACCCCTGATCTAGATTCTTGAAGTTGACCCCCAGCCAAGGGGTGTCTTTGATACAGACCCTCCCCTCTTTCCCAGCTGAGCTGGATGCAAGTTGTGAGATACCATTGTGGGAGGAAGTTTCCAAGTATTTCTAGCAAAACTACCAGATTCTATAACAGCTTTGTGCCCTAGGCCATCCGTCTAGCGAAATCGCAAGATTGGTTTTTTTCACCATGTATATTTATACATCCAACCTAGACTGTGTTGTTTCTCTGGGCCACACGTGTGTGTATGTGGGTATATGCATGATTTATTTATTTTTGTTATATTCATGCAGTGTATATTGGAGCTGGTTACCTTTTGAGAGCTGTATACAATGAAATCTCATTTTAATGTACGCTGATTAGTGTGCACATAAAGTGACAATGAAGTTGTTCTGTTCTATTCTATTTTCCAATATCTATTCTGTTCTGTTCTATTTTCCAATATCTAGTCTAGTCTAGTCTATTTTCCAATATCTATTCTATTCTATTCTATTCTATTTTAGTCTAGTCTAGTCTATTCTATTTTCCAATATCTATTCTATTCTATTCTATTTTCCAATATCTATTCTATTCTATTCTATTCTATTCTATTCTATTCTATTCTATTCTATTCTATTCTTTTCCAATATCTATTCTATTCTATTCTATTTTCCAATATCTATTCTATTCTATTCTAGTCTAGTCTAGTCTAGTCTATTTTCCAATATCTATTCTATTGTATTCTATTTTCAAATATCTATTCTATTCTATTCTAGTCTAGTCTAGTCTAGTCTAGTCTAGTCTAGTCTATTTTCCAATATCTATTCTATTCTATTCTATTTTCCAATATCTATTCTATTCTAGTCTAGTCTAGTCTAGTCTAGTCTATCTAGTCTATTTTCCAATATCTATTCTATTCTATTCTATTCTATTCTATTCTATTCTATTCTATTCTATTCTATTCTATTCTATTCTTCTATTCTATTGTATTTTCCAATATCTATTATATTATATTCTATTTTCCAATATCTATTCTATTCTAGTCTAATCTATTTTCCAATTTCTATTCTATTCTATTCTATTCTATTCTATTCTATTCTATCCTATCCTATTCTATTCTATTCTTAAAATTAGGATTAGGGGTTCATTTAACAACTGTCTTGCTTAGCAACAGAAATATTGGGCTCCCTTGTGGTCAAGGGGTACCTGTACGTAAAAGGCAACATTTCTTGTGGGATAAGGCTGGTTGATCCAAATTGTTTGCAAACTTTATCGTGCACCCAAATGTTGCCTTTGCACGGTTTGCAATTCGCAACAGCAGACAAGAGGCGGCTCCATCCACCGGGGCTGCCCACCCACCTGTAACATCCAGAGCCGCCGCCCCCCGTGGGCGTGTCCTCTCCCCCCCTCCTCTCCGGCTGCCCCAATCAGCACCGGGGGCGTTGTCGGGGGAGGCGGAGCCCCGCCGCTCTTGGCCCGGGACCAGGCGAGCGGCTGGAGGCGATGGCTGCTGCGCGCTGCTTGGCCGGGCTGCGCGGCGGGACTGCTGCGGGCGGCTGGAGGCCGCTGCTGGCCCGCTGGCCCCGGGGCTACCACACCGAGCGCGGGGTCTACGGCTACAAGCCCAGCCGCCAGGCGGAGGAACCCGGCCGGGGCGCGGAGCGAGCGGAGCCCTGCCGGCGAGCAGGTGGGGGGCGCCCCGGAGAAGCGGGCTGGGGGTGGGTGGGCTGGCTGGCGGATGCGGGGCTTGCAGTCACTCCGAGGAGGAGGAGAGAGGGAAGGAAGGAAGGAAATGAGGAAGGAAGGAAGGAGATGAGGGAAGGAAGGAAGGAGATGAGGGAAGGAAGGAAGGAGATGAGGGAAGGAAGGAAGGAAAGGATATGAGGGAGGGAAGGAAGGAAGGAAGGAAGGAGATGAGGAA
>NW_015389176.1:148779-166638 GCF_001527695.2 Protobothrops mucrosquamatus | reverse complement strand
GAAGGAAGGAGATGAAGGAAAGGAGATGAGGGAGGGAGGGAAGGAAGGAAGGAGATGAAGGAAGGAGATGAGGGAGGGAGGAAGGAGATGAGGGAGGGAAGGAAAGAAGGAGATGAGGGAGGGAAGGAAAGAAGGAGATGAAGGAAGGAAGGAAGCAAGGAACGAAGGAAGGAGATGAGGAATGAAGGAAGGAGATGAGGAACGAAGGAAGGAGATGAGAGAGGAAGGGAAGGAAGGAAGGAAGGAAGGAAGGAAGGAAGGAAGGAAGGAAGGAAGGAAGAGGAAGAGAATGGCTTGAGTTGTTAGTTGGCTTTCCAGTTAAAATAGCTTGGAATCCCACATATGATCCCACATGTGTTTTGCCCCTGCTCACTTGTAAGCTAGATTGTTATTGTTATTACCCAGCCTCTATAAAGTTTACCTTCCAATGCATGCCAAAGAAAGTGACTTGATCACCACCTTCCTGGCAGATCAGTGATCTTGTTGCTTCCCTCCTGCTGAATCCAGCTTTTCTCCTGTGGCTAAGGGGAGAAGCCCCCTCTTCTGCCCCCCCCCAAGTATGAAGGTGAAAATATGGGTTTCCTGAATCTTGAGTAAACCTGTGTGAGATTTTTGTGCCTTTGGCAAGGACAGCCCCCTGGCAGTTATCCCACAATTTCTGCCATGATGGAAAAAGCCTTTTTTCTACCTTGCTGCTAAATCTTGTTACAAAATAGGGATAAATCCAGTTTTCTTCTAAATAAATCTTGTTTCACCTTCCTGGTCCCCTTCCTGCCCTGGATGCCACAATTCGTAGAAGTGTCCCCAAACTGAGTTATTAATCCAATCCAAACCGAGTGTTACAGTCATAAGGAGCAACAAGATCACTAACATATTTGAGACGTCATATCCTAGTAGAGATTGCTGATACATGGAAATAGTATAGGAATTGAATCAAACAAACTTTATCAAAAGTCCACTTACAGTTTATCTTGTGCTAAATTATAGTTGTCCAGCAAAGTTGAAACTTTCTTGAAAAGACAGGGAAGAATTTTGGATTGAAAAAAAGCTGAGATGAGGCTCCTAAAATTAAGCAGCTGGTTGAGATGAGTTATAAATGCTATAAACAAATATTCAGATTGAAAGATTCTCTTGAAAATACAGTTGGGTCAGCAAACGGCCCTGTGTCTAGGTTCCAATATTTAGCTTACTAATACATGTTAAACTCCTTTCTCTCTATCTCATTTTTCTAGCCATTGATAAAATGTATCCCATGTTCTAAAATATTCTGAATCTTCTTTCTCTTTCATTTTCAGTGTCAGTCTGTCCATTTCTGCACACTCTAAAATTTTCTTGATTATCTTTTCCTCTGCTGGTAAATCTTTGTCTTTCCAATGTTGAGCAAATAAAATTCTCGCTGCCGTTAGTACATGTAACGTTAAATATACACATTCTTTCTCATAATTTCCTGCAACTATACCTAACAGAAATAATTCTGGCTTAAAATCTACTTGTTTTTTAGTCATTTTCTCTAACCATACATGTATTCTTGACCAAATCATTTAGCCTTAGGGCATGTCCACCAAAGATGATAATATGTGCCTGGTTTTTGTCTACATTTCCAACAATTGCTAGACATATTTTTAAACATTTTTGCTAACCTCACAGGTGGTAAGTGCCATCTGTAAAACATTTTATATAGGTTTTCTTTGTAAGCCTTTGTTATTTTAGAATTTCTTTCCCAAAGTCTTTGCCAGTTTTCTAGCTCTTATGTTATGTCCAAAGTTTTTTGCCCATGTTATTGTTTCTTTAACTTGTTCCTCTTCCATCTTTAAACTTAGCATGTACTTATACAGTTTCTCAATCAATTTTTCATCTGATGCCAAGAGTATCTGGTCAAATTCTGCCTGTTCTTTATAGAATCCAGATGTTTTAGCATCTTTTTCATATCTCATTTCAATTTGCAGGTATGGCCACCATGATAGATCGATGCCCTGTTCTTCTAGTTCTTGTCTAGATTTTACTTTTCCTTCAATATTCAAAATGTCTTTATAAGTCACAATTTGCTCATAGTTAATTAGGGACGGGTGAACAAACGCTTCCATTGTTGAAAGCCATCCAGGTGTTTTCATGCAAATTTTCGCTTTTTCCTTGTCCCATTCTAAAAGACTCATATTTGTGATGGTTGCAGTATCCCCTTTTGCTGACAAGCAAAGTCAATGGGGAAGCCAGATTCACTTAACAACTTAACTGCAGTGATTCACTTAACTGTGGCAAGGAAGGTCGTAAAATGGAGCAAAAGTCCCTTGACAACTTGTCTCACTCAGCAAGAAAAAAATTGGGGTTCAGTTGTGCTCATAAGTCAAGGAATACCTCTATATTTTTTACTTGCACCAGACTTAATCAAAGAAATTTGGATTCTTCCTATGCTTTCTCATCGTCTGTTATGTTTTGGAAACGAGCTACAATTCTTCTCTTAATTTGCAGCTGACCACGGACTCGCTCGCTTAGTGACTGCCTATCATGAACATGGGCACAAAGCTGCCAAAATCAATCCACTCTTTGCTGGCCAGGCTGTGATGGACGCGGTGCCAGAAATTCAGGTTTTGACGGAAACCTTACAAGGCCCTTTCAATACAACAGGTAACGTCAAACAATCCTCGTGGGTGTCCTTTTACAGTTGTATCCAACTCGTCAACTCAGAAGTAGCATTTGCTGCAGTGGTGGAAGATCGTAGAAGGCAGATGTTAAGCAGAGCGGGCCCTGAATGTACCTGGATGAAGTTCACCAGGAAACCCTAAAGCTGGAAACTAGACTGGGAATTTTAAAAAGAAAAAAAAAACATCCCGAAACAGAGTAATGGCAAACTGTATTCCGTATTGTATATTATTCCATTTACATCCCATCTTTGTTACTGTTTTGTAAACAACTTCAGGTGGTGAATATATCCCAAACATCTTCCTCCTAATTTCCCTATAACAGCATCCCTGTGAGGTGGGTTAGGGGAGGGCCTTCTCGGTTGGAGCCCCCTCCCTATGGAACGAATTACCCCCAGAGATCCGGGTCATTACGGATCTCCCCTCCTTCCGCTGCGCCCTCAAGACATGGCTATTCCAGCTAGTGGGACTGGCCTAAGGAATATTTTAATTTGATTTTAATTTGATTTTAATTTGGTTTTTAACATAATTTTAAAAAGAAACGGCAAAAAAATCAATATTTCATTTTAATTGTATTTTAAACTTAGTATTTTATATGGTTTGTCTGTTTTTTAACTTGCTGTAAGCCGCCCTGAGTCCGCTAGGAGAAGGGCGGGGTATAAATTGAATAAAACTAAACTAAACTAAACTAAACTAAAAGAGTATGACTGGCCCAAAGTCACCCAGCTGGCTTTCATGGCTACGGCAGGACTAGAACTCGCCGTCTCCTGGTGATTGGCCCAAAGTCACCCAGACAGTTTTTATGCCTAAGGCAGGACTAGAATTCACTGTCTCCTGGTGATTGGCCCAAAGTCACCCAGCCAACTTTCATGCCTAAAGCAGGACTAGAACTCACCCTCTCCTGGTGATTGGCCCAAAGTCACCCAGCCAATTTTCATGCCTAAAGCAGGACTAGAACTCACCCTCTCCTGGTGATTGGCCCAAAGTCACCCAGACACTTTTTATGTCTAAGGCAGGACTAGAATTCACTGTCTCCTGGTGATTGACCCAAAGTCACCCAGCCAACTTTCATGTCTAAAGCAGGACTAGAACTCACCCTCTCCCGGTGATTGGCCCAAAGTCACCCAGACAGTTTTTATGCCTAAGGCGGGACTAGAACTCTCCCTCTCCTGGTGATTGCCCCAAAGCCATCCAGCTGGCTTTCATGCCAAAGGGGAACTAGAACTCACGGTCTCCTAGTTTCCAGCTTGGTGCCTTGACCACTAGCACAAATTGGCTCTCTTAGGCTGCCATAAATAGGCCTATAAACTCCACAAGAGTCAAACTCAGCTGAAAATTTTGCAAGGAGAACATTTGCGTCATTGTTGGAATCTTGGATGGTTACTGGCCAGAGATGACCCTGTTATGCCATTCTTTCCACTTCAGGGCTTTTGAACATGGGAAAGGATGAAGCTTCTCTTGAAGATGTCCTGTCTTATTTGGGGCACATCTTCTGCGGACATATCTCCATAGAGACCAGCCAGCTATCAAGCATGCAAGAAAAGGAATGGATTGCTAAACGGTTTGAGGAGCTGAAGCAAGAAGCTTTTACTACCGAAGAGAAAAAGTATTTGTCCAAGCTCATGCTAGAATCTCAGGTGCATTGTAAATGTCTGCACACGCATGCAAGAAAATAATGTTCTTGATCCCCTTTTGCGACCTTCAGTAAAGTTAATGGGGGGGATCCAAATTCACTTAACAACCGGGTTGCTGATTTAGCAACTGCAGGGATTCACTTGGCAAGGAAAGTCGTAAAGTGGGGCAAAACTCACTTAACAAATGTCTCCCTTAGCAACATAAATCTTGGGCTTAATTGTAGCTGTAAGTCGAGCATTCCTTATTGGCTAATAGAGACACTAATGTGTTTTCCAGGGACTTTATTGCGTTGATTTGAAGCCTTACTGGAAAGAAAAAAAATATCTGTCAGGGTAATAATTTAATAGCTAAATAGCTTATGTAACGATGTAATGGAATATAAGGTGGATGATGCAATGATAGGAATGACTCAGCAGGGTCTGTGTCTATTTAAGAGCCTGAGTATAAAAGGGAAGGCTTTTGCTGGAGTGTCTCTCTCTCTCGTCCGTTTCCTGCTGTAACTGCTGTGTGTTGGAGTTTGCTGTATTACCACATGTATGTATATTGTTCCTGGTGTATGATATTGTAGATAATGTAAGATAAACCACCATTTAATATAGACCACTGTTTACTGTGTTTACTCCTGGGTTATCTCAGCGCAATAAGACTGTGCATGCTCTGACAATATCCATTACTCAAATTGTACAGTTGAGCGTAGGAAGAAAACAAACATGTATATCTTGGTTTTTTGTAGAACAAAATAAATAGTCCGTGCTGATCTAAGCCTTGTTATAGAAATGCAGAAGATAAGCCGAAAAAGTTTGTTTGAGATTCAAATTAGCCCACTGTGTATTCATTTGGTGACGTGAGTGAACAGCGTACAAAGTCCGGTGAATAAATATCTCCATAATGAGGAGGAACTGAGGACGTTGGTCTGAAAAAACACCTGATTTCCACCGAGCATATTAAGGCTGACTGTCCTAGGGATAATATTTGTTATCTGTAACCAGGCTAGTATAAATGTGAGACATCATGTAATTGTATAGGATTAGACTTAAAGAGGGAGGGAAAGAGACTTACAGTAACTAAGACTATTCAGTCAAGCTATTTTTATTGTTTTATTCTCAAATCGACAGCTGACAAGCTGTACGTATTCATTTTCAGCAGTGAACACAGGTGGTCCTCAACTTATGACCGCAATTGAGCCCACAATTTCTGTTGCTAAGCGAGACATGTTTTTAAGTGAATTTTGCCTCACTTTATGACCTTTGTTGCCACAGCTGTGAAGTGAATCACTGCAGTTGTAGTAACACGGTTGTTAAGTGAGTCTGTCCTAATTGATTTTGCTGGTCATAAGTTCGCAAAAAGCGATCACCTGACCCCGGGACATTGCAACCATCATAAATATGAGTCAATTGCCAAGCATCATGAGTTTTGATCACGTGACCATGGGGAGGGGATGCTGCAACGGCCGTAAGTGTGAAAAACGGTCATAAGTCCCTTTTTTCAGTGCTGTTGTAACTCTAAACCAGGGGTCTTCAAACTTGGCTCTTTTATGATTTGTGGACTTCAACTCCCAGAATTCCTCAGTCAGGTACGCTGGCTAAGGAATTCTGGGAGTTGAAGTCCACAAGTCATAAAAGGGCCACGTTTGAAGACCCCTGCTCTAAACGGTCACTAAATGAACTTTCGTAAGTCGAGGACTACCTGTATTAAAAGCTCGGGTAAGTAACAAAGCAAATTGAATCCACAACTCCAACGTTTTACGTTCCACAGGAATTTGATCGCTTCTTAGCCACCAAGTTTGCCACGGTGAAACGCTATGGTGGCGAAGGTGCGGAGAGCATGATGGGATTCTTCCATGAATTATTGAAGATGTGCTCGTATAGCGGGGTGACGGACATCGTCCTTGGGATGCCTCATCGTGGAAGACTTAATCTTCTCACAGGTCTTCTTCACTTTCCCCCTGAGGTAAGGAAAGGAACGGGTTTTTAAACAATTTCCTCCAGGCTGGCTAAGTTTGAGGTGGAACGACAAAAGTTTCATGAATGTTTTGTGTTGGTGACCTTGGGAGCTGATCTGGGCTCTCCAGAACTCATCTTAGAAATATGTCGATGCAGATTCTCTGTCATCCACGTAAAGTTGTCTGAAGATTTGAGTCACGGCAACTGCATGTATTTTTCTTGCTTGAGACGTTTTGCTGCCCATCCAAGCACCTCTGACTGATGGAGCTGCTTAGATGAGCAGCGAAACGACAGAATCAAGATCTCGTGAAGTATTAATGCCGCTTTATAATGCCTTAGTACTGGGGTAGGCAACCTTGGCTCTTTTATGACTCGTGGACTTCAACTCCCAGAATTCCTGAGCCAGCCATGCTGAGGGAAAGGGAGAGGTTTCTAAGCTGAGCCATGCTGGCTCAGGAATTCTGGGAGTTGAAGTCCACGAGTCATAAAAGAGCCAAGGTTGCCTATCCCTGCCTTATTGCATCTACCTTTGGTCGCCATGATGTAAAAACAGATGTTGAGATTCTGGAAAGAGTGCAGAGAAGAGCAACAAAAATGATTAGGGGGCCAGAGGCTGAACCAGGGGTCTTCAAACCTGGCCCTTTTATGACTTGTGGACTTCAACTCCCAGGATTCCTCAGCTAGGGATGCTGGCTGAGGAATTCTGGGAGTTGAAGTCCACAAGTCATAAAGGGCCAAGTTTGAAGACCCCTGGGCTAAAACATATGAAGAACGGTTGAAGGAATTGGGTATGTCTAGTTTAATGAAAAGAAGGACTAGAAGTGACGTGATAGCAGTGTTCCAGTATTTGAGGGGCTGCCACAAGGAAGAGGGGATCAATTTATTTTCCAAAGCACCTGAAGGTAGGACAAGAAACTAATCAAGGAGAGAAGCAACCTAGAACTAAGGAGAAATTTCCTGGCAGAACAATTAATCAGTGGAACAGCCTGCCTCCAGAAGTTGTGGGTGCCTCATCACTGGAGGTTTTCAAGAAGAGATTGGATAGCCCAGGGGTAGGCAACCTTGGCTCTTTTATGACTCATGGACTTCAACTCCCAGAATTCCTGAGCCAGCCATGCTGAGGGGAAAGGGAGAGATTTCTAAGCTGAGCCGTGCTGGCTCAGGAATTCTGGGAGTTGAAGTCCACGAGTCATAAAAGAGCCAAGGTTGCCTACCCCTGGGATAGCCAGTTGTCCAGAATGGTATAGGGTTTCCTGCCTGAGCAGAGGGGTTGGACTATAAGACCTCCAAGGTCCCTTCCACCTCTGTTGTTCTGTCTCAAACTAACAAGGAAAAGAAGTCCATTGCCGTGACTCAAACTTCAGTCATCTTAGAAATATTTCTAAGAAATAAATAACCTAGCTGGTCTAGATTTATAATTTGGTGACGGGGGAACGGGAAAAAAATTATCTCATCAGAAAGCATTCGTTTTGAACATCTCCATACAAAAGGGGAGTTAACGTCATAGCCTAACATCTGGGTAAATGTTTGAAAAGCCATTCTCTTGTCTAAAAAGGGCACCAATCGTTGCTTCCTTCTTTCGTTAGTGTAAACCGAGATCTGAGAAGAGGGAGAGAAGTTAAAGTTTGATGAGTGTGAACTTCCATCAGGTACAAAAGCTATAGCAGTTTACGTCAGAGGTCCCCAACCTTTTGGACACCAGGGACCGGTTCCGTGGAGAGAGGTTTTTCCGTGGACCGGAGAGTGCGTGGTTTTGTGTGCTGCCTGTGTCCCATTGATGGGGCTTTGCTTGTTTGTGTGGACAGGTTGCTGACATGCCATGGCCCGGTACCGGTCCACAGACCGGGAGTTGGGGACCCCTGATTTAGAGGTCCTGCCCTTACATGGTTTTGCTTTGAATTTAGTTGTCGTTACACACTTTGATATTCCTCTTTTACAAATTCATATAGCCTCTCTGTTGTAAAGACATATGATGGGCTGTGCCCCCAACCAGTGGTGGGATTCAAATATGTGAACAACCGGTTCTCTGTGTGGATGCCGCTTCCGGACGTCCATCCTGGGCCTGGGCAACAAAAAATTAGCTACTGGTTCTGCCGAACTGGTGTGAACTGGCAGCATTCCACCACTGGATGAACCCTATTAGGCCAGGACACGTGATAGCTACAACTTCCACAGGGTAGATCTAAAGTTGGGTCACGCAGATTTGGTATGCCTACCCTTAGAAAAGACGCCAGCTGTCATCGAAGAAGTTTAGAAGGAAGGAGAGCCAGACCTCAAAAAAAAACAGACAGAGGTGCAGAAAGAGCAGAAGGGCCTTGCTACAGCCGAACCTCCAAGGATGGGAGGAAAAGCCGGTTGTGCAAATGCTTGCCAAACCCTTGCCTGTTTCATTATTCGAAATTGCCGAGGCGATTGACATGTCGTTGTCTTGCTTTCCCGCGAAGCTGATGTTCCGTAAGATGCAAGGCTTGAGCGAATTCCCGGAGAAGTCGCCTGCCATCGGAGACGTCCTATCCCACCTCACGGCCTCCGTGGATCTGGACTTCGGGTCTCACCGCCCAATTCACGCCATCTTGTTGCCGAATCCTTCCCACCTCGAAGCCATCAACCCCGTGGCGGTTGGCAAAACCAGAGGGAGACAGCAAACGTTGCTGGATGGGGATTACTCCTTAGCCAGCTCGGCCCAGCCAGGAGATAAAGTCATTTGCCTGCAGGTATCTTGAAACTCTCAAGGCAGAAAACTGGGGAGCGTGAGATGGATAGATGGGAGATAATCATCAGAAATGTAAAATTTACTCAAGCACAGAATCTAAGAGAAAACTTTTACAAAATGTTTTATAGATGGCATTGAGATCCTCAAAAATTGTCTCGTATGTATTCTAATTTACAACCTAAGTGTTGGAGATGTGGAAATTTAGATGCAACTTATTTNTGGAGAAGATGGATAGATTATATTGAGAACAAATATGGAACTAAAAAGTTTCATTTGGTTTTTGAGTAAATTTGTGATTGCTAATGTAGTATATTTTATTAAAATTAAAAATTTTGTAATAATGATTTGATATGTTAGTTTAGGAGAGAGCTAAAGGATGTTATAGAATTGTTAACTTAAGGGTAATATAATTTAAGACGGAGTATAATTATTGTATTGTAAACCCTGTGTGTAGCTCTGGGAAGTCGTGGGGGAAGGGAGGGGGGTGGGAAAGGGTGGGGCTTGAGGGAGGTGGGGAGATATATTGTAAAATTTTTAAAAATTTTCAATAAAAAAAAAAAAAAAGATGGGAGATAATCATCTAAAGCTTCTGAGCCAACTGTGCCTTAAGGGCGTAAGAGACTGGAGACCTTAGGAAATGCCTGGTCTTGTCTTCCCTCAGATGGGAGACAAAGCAAGGGCTTCTCAGATGAATTAAACAAATTACGTTGCTTTGCTGATGGTTAAAATGATAATGGAGGCAATTTGAGCTCTGTGCTTCGCCAGCCGTTTTAAATTGTGGGAACTAGTTTGAAAGCAATCTTTTGGAAGATGCTCAACTGATAGGCTTTATCTGTGATCTTCCCTACTTTAAAGAAAGGTGAGAAAGTCTGCAGGCCTCCTCCAAACCTAAACTATAAATTTGTTTAATAAAGAAAAAGAAAAGAAACTGGAGGTCCCAGGAACTCCCAGTCCTTCCAGTTATTCTTCGGCAGCTGCAATTGGGAGCAGGCTGCCCCCAATGTGGATCAATCCTGATCATTCAGAACTGAGCAAACAGGTTACAGGTAGTCCTTGAACTCATGACCACAACAGAGCCCAAACTTTATGTCGCTCAATGAGACCGTTAAGTGAATTTCATCCCATTTTACGACCTTTCTTGCCACAATTGTGAAGTGAATCACTGCAGTTGTTAAGTTAGTAACATGGCTGTTAAACGAATCTGGCTCCCCCCATTGACTTTGCCTGTCAGAAGGTCACAAAAGGGGATCATATGATCCGGGACTCTGCAACAGACATAAGTACGAGTCAGTTGCCAAGCATCTCAATTTTGATCACATGAACCACGGGGACGCTGCAACACTCGTAAGTGTGGGAAACGGTCATAAGTCACTTTTTTCCGGTGCTTTTGTAACTCTGAACGGTCACTAAATGAACAGTCGTAAGTTGAGGACTACCTGTGTCCAGTTGGCCCATTATATAGAGATGTTTTCCTTTTAAATTTGAGCTCCTTAGGTTAAAATACAGCAGTACCACATTTTTCTTTCCCCACACAAATCCTTGGAAGAAGGCTGGGTCCAGTCAATTTTATGACTGAGGGCATTTTTTTTCTTTGCAATGCAGGTTCACGGAGATGCTTCGTTCTCTGGCCAAGGGATTGTTCCAGAAACTTTTACCCTTTCCAATCTGCCCCATTTTAGAATAGGGGGAAGCATTCACCTCATCGTTAATAACCAACTGGGCTACACCACCCCAGCCGATCGAGGGAGGTCCTCTTTGTATTGCAGTGATATCGGTACGTATGTCTGCCCCACATAGAATCATTTGCAATTGTTACGGTTGATTTTGTAAATTACCTTGTTTTCTTTCATCCTTCTGTATTGGAAAGACGAAACTCCAAAAACAAAAAAAATGGACCATACATTCCTAGAGAATTCTGTTTCATGTAGTCCTCTTTGGTGACATTGTGCTGGACCAGTGTAGCCATCTGGCCAGATTGCATAGCTAGCTTAGGAAATTGTGTTCAGAACAAGTAGCATTTAAAGGGTTAAATGCTGTCTCCTTAAGACAGGGCTTTTCAACCTTGTCACCCATTGTACCACTTTTAGGATATGGCAACATCCGAGTACCACCAGTCGCCTAGCAAGGTGTCAAAAACTTGATGACAAAAAAAAAGGAAAAAAGTGATAAAGTACAGGTAGTCCTCGACTTACAGCAGTTTGCTTAGTGACTGTTCGAAGTTACAATGGCACTGAAAAAAGTGCCCCCCAAGCCACAGCCAAGCAAGACACCTGCCTGCCTGCCCGGCGGCGCTCTTCCTCCTGTCCGAGGTTTCCATTGTTGTGAGCATTTCTGTTGAGGATTGGCATTGGGGGTTGGGTGGGGGTTGTTTGGTTACACACACACACACCCCGTCTGCTGGGTGGTTGCAGCAGGTTTTGGTCACTTCACATGATCCTGGGACACTGTGACCGTCATAAATATGAATCAGTTGCCAAGCATCTGAATGTAAATCACAAGACCCTGGAGATGCTGCAACATTCCAGCTGATCGGTGCTTCTTCTGGGCTCAGCAGAAGTGCCAGGATCAGTCCTGCTTTCCAGCTGATTGGTGCTTCTTCAGGGCTCAGCAGAAGCACCAGGATCAGCGCCGAGCTCCAGCTGGAGCCTGACGCTGATCCTGGCGCTTCCGCTGAGCCCTGACAGCCCTGCAGCTCCAGCCATCTCTCGCTCAGGCTTGTGTGGTGCTGCCACCTGTTCAGCTTATTCCCCTCCCCCACTACCACTTTTCTAGGATGGTCGCGTACCACCTGACAGGTGCCAATGTACCACAGGTGGTACCCGTACCACTGGTTGAAAAGCCCTGTCCTAGAGAATTCTGTTTCATGTAGTCTTCTTTGGTGACATTGTGCTGGACCAGTGTAGCCATCTGGCCAGATTGCATAGCTAGCTTAGGAAATTGTGTTCAGAGCAAGTAGCATTTAAGGGGTTAAATGCTGTCTCCTTAAGAGACGGCTTCTGGGAAATGTAGTTTTACTTGTTGCATGGTTATATCTGTGTTCTAATTGGTCAGTTCTATGTCTTCACTAGCCATGGGGAGGGACTTCAATTTTTTATGACAGGATTTCTTGGCTACATGCCAGTATGAAAAGTTTTGTGTAGTACAGCCACCAGGTCCTTTGCTCCGTACGAACATGGGGTGAATTTACCTTTAATTTTTTTACACCACAAGATCAGACAGATTATGAAACGTGCCTCAGAAGAACTCTTCATTAACTGTGAGTTATTGTTTAGAAGATTCCTGAAGAATAAATAATCTGAATATTAATCCGTCTTTGGAGTTAATCTGTCTGTGTCAAGCAGGAATAAAGCAAATCTTCTGTTTGGAACAGAACAGACATCTTCACCCTTTTCTCTGTGTCTCCCGTTTTAGGTAAGATAGTCGGCTGTGCCGTTATCCACGTGAATGGAGACGACCCGGAGGAAGTTCTCCGAGCTGCACGACTGGCGGTGGAGTACCAACGACTTTTCCGGAAGGATGTGATCGTGGACCTGCTCTGCTATCGGCAGTGGGGTCACAATGAACTCGACGAGCCCTTTTTCACCAACCCCACCATGTATAAAATAATCAGGTAGTGCTTAGTTCCAGCCGGAAGAGCTGTTGACAATAGAACCAGTTCCCAAAGGGGTGGTAGGTTCATCCTTACTGCATGTGTTTGAGAAGAAGAGAGAGACCCATCTGTGGGGGATGCTTGGATTTCAATTCCTGCATGTAGGTGGAAGTAAGATTTCAATCAGTCAGAATAGAAGGGACCTTGGAGGTCTTCTAGTCCAACCCCCTGCTCAGGCAGGAAACCCTATACCAGGGGTAGGCAACCTTGGCTCTTTTATGACTCGTGGACTTCAACTCCCAGAATCCCTGAGCCAGCATGGCTCAGCTTGGAAACCTCTCCCTTTCCCCTCAGCGTGGCTGGCTCAGGAATTCTGGGAGTTGAAGTCCACCAGCCATAAAACGGGCAAGTTTGAAGACCCCTGCTCTTAATCTTCATCCTAGTCCAGGGGTAGGCAACCTTGGCTCTTTTATGACTCATGGACTTCAACTCCCAGAATTCCTGAGTCAGCATGGCTCAGCTTGGAAACCTCTCCCTTTCCCCTCAGCATGGCTGGCTCAGGAATTCTGGGAGTTGAAGTCCACGAGTCATAAAAGAGACAAGGTTACCTATCCCTGTCCTGGGGTCATGTGATCAACTTTTGTGAGCTTCTGACAAGCCAAGTCAGCGGGGAAGCATGAGTAACTTAACAACTGCAGTGATTCCTTTAACCGCGGTGGCAAGGAAGGTCGTAAAATGGGGTAAAACTCAACTCTCGCTTAGCAACACAAATTTTGGGCTCAGTTGTGATCATAAGTCGAGAACTTCCTCTAGAAACAAGAACAAGTGAAAATAGGGAGGTTTGCCATAATTGAGTGTTTCTCATTTTAAGATGTGTGGACTTCGATTCCCCGAATTCCCCAGCCAGCCTCCCCAGAAGTCCACATATCTTAAAATGGCTGAGGTTGAGAAACGGTGGCTAGGAATTCTGGGAGTTGAAGTCCACACATCTTAAAATGGCTGAGGTTGAGAAACGCTGGCTAGGATTTCTGAGTTGCGGCCCACACGTTTTAAAATGGCTGAGGTTGAGAAACACTGGCTGGGAATTCTGGGAGTTGAAGTCCACACATCTGAAAATGGCTGAGGTTGAGAAACGCTAGCTAGGAATTCTGGGAGTTGCGGTCCACACATCTTAAAATGGCTGAGGTTGAGAAACGCTGGCTAGGAATTCTGGGAGTTGAAGTCCACACATCTGAAAATGGCTGAGGTTGAGAAATAAAAGCTCATTTCATGCATTTTTGTCTCTCATTTTGCTGGATAAGATCCAGGAAAAGCATCCCAGATACCTATGCAGAGGGCCTGGTGGCAGAGGGACTTACCACCGAGGAGGAGATATCCGAGATCAAAACTTCCTATTACTCAAAGCTCAACGAACATCTCTCCACCATGGCTATGTATGCGCCTGCGTGCCCTAATCTACAGGCCCACTGGACCGGCCTAGTGGAGCCCACGCCGAGGGTCACAACGTGGGACACAGGTGTTCCTGGACCACTCCTCCAGTTTGTTGGGCTCAAGTCAGTGGAGGTGCCTGAAGAATTGCAACTACACAACCACATCCTGAAGACGCATGCTCAGGTTTGAGATCCTCAAATCCAGCTCTAGACACGCAGGAGATTGTAGCTGTAGTCCTCAATTTATGACACAATTGAGCCCCACATTTCCGTTGTTAAGTTGGACATTTGTTAAGTGACTTTTGCCCCCTTTTAAGTGAATCACTGCAGTTGATAAGTTAGTAACCTGGTTGTTAAGTGAATGTGGCTTCCCCATTGATTTTGCTTATCAGAAGGTCGTAAAAAGAGGATCACATGACCCCGGGTCACTGCAACCGTCATAAATAAGAGCCAGTTGCCAAGCAACTGAATTTTGGTCACGTGACCGCCAGGATGCTGCAACGGTCATAAGTGGGAAAACCGGTCATAAGTCCATTTTTTCCAATGCCATTGCAACTTTGAACGGTCACTAAATGAGCCGTCGTAAGTCTAGGACTACCTGCACAGGGGCCGTCCTTGGGGAGGGTACAAAAAAGTCAAGATGACATTTGAAACTATTTTCCAGACTTTTTTTGATACAGGTAGTCCTCAACTTAACGGACATAATTGGAGCCTAAATTTCTTTTGCTAAACAAGACGGTGGCTAAATGAGCCACGCCTCATTTTTATGCTTATTTTCTGTTATGGTTGTTAAATGAATCACAAGGTCGTCAAGCGAATCCAGCTTCCACCTTTGACCTGGCTTGTCAGAAGCCGGCTGGGAAGGTGACAAATGCCGATCAAGAGACCCCGGGATGCTGCAAACGTCATAAATACATGTCTGCAGCCAAACGCCTGAATTTGGCTCACATGACCAGGGGGACACTGCGATGGTCGTAAGTGTGAGGACTAGTAGTAAATCACTTTTTTCCAGTGCCATTGTAAGTTCGAATAGTCGTTGCACAAATGGTTATAAGTTGAGGATTACCTGTAAAGCTAGATCCAGGTATGAACAACAGTTCATTTAGTGACTGTTCGAAGTTACAGCGGCACTGGAAAAAAGAGACTTATGACGGTTTTTTCACACCAGATGATAGATTTGGGTAAATGATGATTGATTTGCTTGGGAGATAGAAAGATAATCAAATGGTAATAGGGGCCGTGAATCCAGTGGTGGGATTCAGCCGGTTTGCACCACTTCGGCAGAACCGGTAGCTAATATTTTGTTGCCCAGGCCCAGAACGGACTTCCGGAAGCGGCATCCACACAGAGAACTGGTTGTTCACCTATTTGAATCCCACCACTGCATGAATCACGATGTAAGACGGATGTCGTCATTAATCTGCTTCAAGTATTGGCTTCTAAGGCAGTGGTTCTCAACCTGTGGGTCGGGACCCCATTTGGGGTCGATTGACCATTTCACGGGGGTCGCCAAGCAAGGCTGTCCGCCATTTTTTTTGTCCGCCATATTTTTCCCCTTTTCCGGCGGGTGCCTTACCTCCCTTGGGCTGGGCCAGCTGGTGGTCGGCCTGCTCCGTCTCTGCCGCTTGCCAACTACGCCTCGGCCGGCGCAGGGGGCGGAACCACGCATGCGCAGCACTCCCGGGCAGGGAAAGTCCTCGACTTACGACCGGTTGGGTAGTCCTCGGCTTACGACCGGTTTAGTCCTCGACTTACGACCGGTTTAGTCCTCGACTTACGACCGGTTTAGTCCTCAACTTACGACCGGTTGGGGTCGCGGCATTAAAAAGGTTGAGAACCACTGTTCTAAGGCAAAAACATGATTTGTAAAACTTGCTGTTCAATCCACGTTTGGAAACGTTCACGTTTGGTTTTAGGGGTTGCCGGTGTGTGCACTAAAGGACAGTGGTGGGATTCAGCCAGTTCGCACCACTTTGGCAGAACCGGTAACTAATTTTTTTATTGCCCAGGCCCAGAATGGACTTCCGGAAGCGGCATCCACACAGAGAACCGGTTGTTCACCTATTTGAACCCCAACACTGCTAAAGGACATTTTGGCCTTTGAGTTTGGAGTGTTGCACAGCCCTAAATTTTATGGCTTTCATGCAGACGTTACGTTAGGCATTATGCTTATCCTAAAAATATCATTAAAAAATAAGTTGCTTGTCTAAACTATGAAAAGAAGGGGCAAACAGTCGCCGTGAATAAAGAATCTCCAAAGATATTCAGTCACCCTGAATAATGTCTGTTTCAATTGTCCTTGTATTAAAAGCGAACTAGCTTTAAAAAAAAAAGCAGGTTTTTCAAGGGCAATTTCAAAAATAGAGATTTTTATTACAACTGACCAGTTTTGAAAGCAATTAGAACTACATTCAAGCACAGAGGTCCCATTCAAGTCAACACAGCTTACTTCATTGTGCAAATGGCAGAGATTATGTACTGGGATTATAGTGTGTATGTAATACACAATGAAGTTGTGGGTGCGATGTCACTTGTTCCCCACTTTGCAGTCATATGCTATTGTTTAGTTTTTCCACAAAAACTAAGCAGAAAAAATTTAAACCTTTCAGAAGTTGACGTAACAAAATTATGATTTTTGTTTATTTCTGTTCTGTTACTATTCTGTTCTGTTCCTGTTCTGTTCCTGTTCTGTTCTTGTTCCTTTTCTATTCTGTTCCTGTTCCATTCCTGTTCTTTCTGTTCCTGTTTCTGTTCCTTCCTTCCTGTTCTGTTCTGTTCCATTTCTGTTCTGTTCCCATTCTGTTCTTGTTCCTGTTCTGTTCCTGTTCTTGTTCCTGTTCTGTTCCTGTTCTGTTCTGTATTGGGTGTGCAGTCCAGAGTGCTGAAGATGCAAGAAGGAGTAAAATTGGACTGGGCCACTGCTGAAGCCTTAGCTTTTGGCTCTCTGCTGTGTCAAGGTAAGTCTTTAAACATACAACTCTGTGTCTGCTATTAAGCCAGGAAAATAAATATAAATTGAAAAATGTATATGAAAAAGACTAACTCGGCTTGGCAATTGCATTGTTAAATTAATTAGAAGTGGCAGGCGAGAACTTTATACAACTTGTGGAGAGCTTAAACATCTCTCCAGCCCTTTAGAAAGTACTAATCTCACTCTGGTGTCCTGCCAAACATTTATTTTAGCAAGAAGGAGAAGCACAACAGATCCTGAGATGAATAAAAAAAGACAGCCTTAATTTAAGGAAGTCCTGAGGAAGAAGCGAGGTCTTCCTCCTCCTGATTATTTCAAAATGTCAGCAATTCACACAACAGATTTGCTTTCTACCAAGGTTTTAACATTCGTCTGAGCGGGCAAGACGTCGGCCGAGGGACCTTCAGCCAGAGGCATGCCATGTTGGTTTGTCAAGAGACGGGAGAAACCTACATCCCTTTGAACCACATGTCTGCAGATCAGAAGGGCTTCTTCGAGGTGAGGTTGAACCGAGGTGACTTCACAACGCTGTGCCCTCACCTGGACTTCCCAAAGGAACATTTTAGGGAACAAAACTCCCTGACTCAGAAGGATTTATTTCCAAGTCATCACACCTTAGCTTGCTCCGTGAGAGATTGGGAGAATAGTGTATTGTAATTTGCTTTTCACACTCCTCACACAACTGGCATTCCGCAAAGTTTCAGATGATACACAAACACACACATACACACACACACACACACACGCCGCTGCTGCGCGAGCTGCACTGGCTACCAGTGGCCTTCCGGGTACGCTTTAAGGTGTTAGTTACCACCTTTAAAGCGCTCCATGGCATAGGACCTGGATATCTACGAGACCGCCTTCTGCCACAGATTCCCTCCCACAGACCGGTACGCTCCCACAGAGCGGGCCTCCTCAGGGTGCCGTCGGCCAGGCAGTGTC